>NC_057350.1:84715688-85018718 GCF_016509475.1 Prionailurus bengalensis | reverse complement strand
TTCTTTTTGTGTGTGAAGGTTCTATTGGATATTAGCATAGAATTATGTTAGCTAGCTTCCTGAAATTAGCTGAAAAGTATAACTTTTTCTTCTATACCAAGAAACTATCCATGGAATGTTGACATTTTTCCCTTTGTTAGGTAGAACTCTCCAGTTAAGCCAATCAGACATAGGATCTTCTTTGCAGGATGAACTTTAATTAGAGACTTTATTTCCTTACTAATTATAGAAGTATTTCAGTTTTCTATGTTTTCTTGTGTCAGTTTTAGTAAATTGGTAAGCTTATGTCAGTTTTGTTAAGTTTGCTGCTTTTCTAAGGAATCAACATTTTATCTGAATTTTCTTTTTTTTTTTTTTTGGCATAAGGTTGTTCATACCCTCATATAATCTTTTTATGTATTAATCATTGATGGATTTATTCCTTCTCTCTTTCTTTCTTGATCAGTTCCACCAGAAGTTAATAGATTTTATTAGTCTTTTCAATATTTCAATATTTCAGTATTTGTTTTCTATTTCATTAGTTCATATTCTCATCTGTTTTATTTCCTACCTTCTAATTCTTGTGGATTTACTTTTCTGTTATTTTCTAACTTCTTGAGATTGATGTATGGCTAAGTAGTTTTCAGCCCTTTTTTATCCTTCTTAGTATATACATTTAAGGCCATAAGTTTTCTGCTGAGTACGGATCTAACCCTATCTTAAAATATTGAACATGTACAGGCACCTGGGTGGCTTGGATCATGATCTCATGATCTCATGCCTCGTGAGTTTGAACCCCTCATCAGGCTCTGCCTGGGATTCTCTCTCCCTCTCTCTGCCCCTTTTCTACTTGTGTACACGTCCACTCTCTCTCTAAATATAAAAATAAGTAAACTTGAAAAAATATTGAATTTGTAGCACCTTCACTATTATTCAGGTAAAAAATATGTTCTAATCTCCGTTGTGATTTCTTTTCAGACCTGTGGGTTGTTTAGATGCACAATGATGAAATTCTGAACATATGAGGATTTTTATTTCTATTTGTTATTGATTTCTAGCATAAATACACTGTGTTAGAGAACATGTTTTGCATGATTTCAGTTCTTTTGTTTCATTTTATTAGTGTTTATTGATTTTTGAGAGGGAGAGAGAGAGCACAAGAGCGAGCACAAGCAGGGTAGGGGCGGGGGGGACACAGAATTCAAAGCAGGCTCCAGACTCTGATCTGTCAGTACAGACCCTGACGTGGCGTTCAAACCTGTGAACTGTGAGATCCTGACCTGAGCTGAAGTCAGACACTTAACTGACTGAGCCACCCAGGTGCCCCAGATTTCAGCTCTTTTAACTATGGTAAGACTTTCTTTACAGCTCAGTATAGTGTCAGTTTTTGTAAATATCCTGTTATGACTTTGGAAAGTGTGCAGCATGCAGTTATTGTTGCAATGCTCTCGGAATATATTTGGTCAAATGTGTTTATCATATTGTTCAAGTCATTTATATCCTTCCTGATTTTTTTTATCTCCCTGCTTTATCAATAAGTGAAAAAGATGTCTTCAAATCTTTGCTGTGATGGTGAATTTGTTTCTCCTTGTAGTTATACCTGGATTTTCTCTACATATGTTGATGTTATCATATTGAGAGCATGCAAATATAGAATTGCTATATCTCCCTCATGAGGTGGAACTTTCATCATTATGAAGCAATGTCCTTTAATTCTAGTAATGCTTTTTCCCTAACTTCAACCTCGGTTTTGTCTGATATTTATGTAGTTGTTTCCGTTTTGAAATAAACTGGGCAAGGGGGTTGAATATTTGACTTCCTGTCTTACTTTATCATCTTTATCATTGAGTTGTATTGTTTGAAAAAAAGTTTGTCATACACATAATTCTTTAACTGGAGCATTTAGTTGATTTACATTCAGCGTAATTCCTGTTGTCTTTGGGGTCATATTTACTGTCTCACTGTGTGTGTTCTGTTTGTCTACCAGCAATATGTTCCTTTTTCTTTCTCTCCTCTCTTACCTTCTTGTGTAGTGGTTTTTCTGTGTGTGCTATTTTCCCTATTAGTTTCAATTTTGCTTTGTTTTTTACTTTGTTTTTTAGTCATTTTATAGTCATTTTACTTTGTTTTTTAGTGAGTCCCCTAGAACTTATAAAGATTAAACTTATAAAGATAGGTGTACTTTGAAAAATCATCTGTAGAAATAATTTTAAGGCCAAAAGTAAGATTATAATCTTCCAGGTTGTGGGAAATAAGTTTAAGAATTCTTTACACCTGCACCAATGGGTTAACAAGGCTTAGGGCGGAAAACTGCCACAGGGTGAAAGCACCCAAGGTTAGTCATTAAGTAAAACAAGTCTTAGGGCAGAAAGCCACCTCCACAGGAGGAAAGCATCTGAGAACAGTTAGAGGCAGAAAGCCGCTACAGGGCAAAAGCGCCCAAGGCTAGCTAGTGAAAAGGGTGCCTTGTTAGCCTTGAGGCAGCATGCTCCAGCAATCTTAGACTTTGGAGATAACAGCTACTTGGCTGTATCCCCCACAGAGAAACACTGTCCACCTGGCATCTGGTGCCAATATATCATTGTGCTTCAATCTCAACTTCTAAAGCCCCTCGCCCCCCAAACCTTTTGCTTCGTACACACACAAATTAATGGTCACTATATTATTGTTTTATTCTGCACGTTCACCACATATGTAAAACCTTGAGAGCTCAATAAATAGACAAAACCCCTGTTTGGGGCTTTTGTCTCCTCCTAGACATTAGCCTCTGTCATATTCAATTCTACATCCACTCTCTTGCTGGACAAGAAAGAACTCCAGACTCAAAGTCTGCTATAGCAGGTGTTGTTTTTATTTGCTTCATTCACATACCTGGAGGCAGTAGTGGGAGTTAGGCAGTTAAGATCACCTTGCCGGGGGTCATCTGGGCTGCCTATGTGACTGGAGGGGTGTAGACCATACAAGATCTGACTTATTCCAGTTCATTTTTAGTGTTATCTTCCCAGTCCAAGGAGAGAGGGGAGGGTGTTATTTATCAGGACACACACTCTGCATGCCCTGGATTATAGTTCCACAAGTCCTGGCTCAGTGAGACCTTGGCTCGGCTGCCTCTTCTGAATCAGCAGCAAAAGTGATCAAGTAATGTATTCACATTCTGAGCTCCCAACTTCTGCTATACTGCATTACTCAGTCAAGTAGTGGTTCACACTATATTGTTTGCTCCTCAATGCTTTTCAGAAAAAAGTTTAGTGTATTCCATTCAGTTCTTTCATTCCTGTGCCTCAGAGATTACCCCTTCAATTCTTGCCACTGAGGGTCCTAGAGCTATTTATAACCTGGTTACCCATTTAACCAGTACTTATTGAGAGCCTCCTATGTGACTGAAAATTCAAGAGTAAAGCCTTGCTCTGGAAATTTAGCAGTAAAGACTTGTTCTCATAGAGTTGACATTCTAATTGGGGAAAGAAACAATAAACAAGTAAATATAATTGAATACAGTGAAGAGGTGAAATATATAAAATCCTGGGGAAGTTTCTTCAGCAGTTGAAACAAGTTCAAAGGCCCTGAAGCAGAAGAGAGCTTGGTACTCAGAACAGCAGGGGGTGGGGTGGGGGGGATACCTAGAGCAGACTGAGTAACATGAGGGTAGCAGAGATGATGTCAGGTAGCCAAAGCAAAAGCGAGATGGCATAGGGCCTGGTAAGGTTTTATTCTAGATGTCATGAAAAGCTCTTGGTGTGTTTTGAGTAAGAGAGAAGCTTGAAATGACTTGTATTTGTATTAAATTGCTCTGGAAGCTCTATGGAAAAGCCGTAGATCTTTTTCTCTGATTCTGATTTAACACACTCCAATAAATTCCTTTTCCCTCTGAAATTTGCTACAGTCATAAAACAAAACCAAACGTAAGTAACATAACCAGAGAGGGACTGCAGAGCAACGTGAGCGATTTCATTAGACTTAGCAAAAGATGGGGGAAGACCCGTATTCAGTTCCAGGCTAGGAATCTAACTATGCTTGGTAGGTAGGACTCAAGTCAAGCTCTCCTGGGTCTGGCCTCCCCAGGGGACTGCTTCTTCCATGATACAGCCACACCTACTGCAAGAGAGCTGAGAAAAGTGCTGCAGCCCCAGCCCCATGCTGTTCTAGGAACCACCCCCTCCCCTGAAACAATCAAGGTCCTGTTTTCAACCTAGATCACCAATCCTGATTTCTCCCTGCTTCATCCTCTTAGGGGGAGGCCACCCACTGCTTCACTTGAGGTCACCTCTGTCACTCGAGGTGTTCACAGAACGGAAAGGGATCAAGCAACGATAAAACAGTTACAGATCGCACAAAATAGGTAACCACTGGATAGTAGCTGGATGCCTGGTCAATCCTTCTGCCCTGGAGACAGCAAACTAATAGATGGCACAAATCTCACAGAGAAGTTTTCTGGCCACTTTTGAAAAATGAAGTAGGAGGAAAGCAACTATGGCATAGATAGGTAGGAAAGCAAATGCTCACGGTAACAATTCTAAAGAAAATGGTTTCCCATTCCCAGATTATGTGCATGAACAAGTATTAAATATAGCATATCCAAATGGACCATTAGGTCAAACTAGCCATTTTAGTCTCATGTCGGGTAACATTTCATCTCTTCAGATTCCAGCTATCTAGCTACATCAGGTATCCAGCATGCAGATAAGAAAGGTAGTAGACCAAAATGACCCAAAGAACTCAAATAGATTTGGGGCGCCTAGGTGGCTCAGTCGGCTAAGCATCCAACTTCAGCTCAGGTCATGATCTCGTCGTTCTTAACTTTCAGCCCTGTGTCGGGCTGTGTGCTGACAGCTCAGAGCCTGGAGGCTGCTTCAGATTCCCTCTCTCTTTGCCCCTCCCCTGCTCACACTTTTTCTGTCTCTCAAAAATAAGTGAACATTAAAACAAAATTTTAAAAAAAAGAACTCAAATAGATTTAACAGGGTCTTTTCACTAAGAGCCACATCTTTTCTTCATGGGCAAGCCCCAGCACCCTCTATTAGTGTTTCTTTCCTCCTAGTTTGTTCATATTTCTCTTGATTCTCTTTTCTCTTTATTCTTTTTATTTCATAGTTACATACAACATACTGACATTAGGAGTGAAAAATGGACTACCATATGAAATACATAGGAAATAACCAGAAACAACAGTCTGACATCAAGAGACCAGAGTAAACATTTGAAAATACAGATGTAATATCTCAAAAAAATATGGCAGCTTGGTTTCATGTTGTTTATGGGCAAATGGCACCACGGTTTTCAATTATGCCATGACCACGATAAACAACCGCTGAAGTGCATAATGGTTTCCCTTAAAGATGAAGAAAAATTAAATTGTTTTCTTAAAAAGGGCAGGAAATGTGTAGTACACTATAAAAAGATTCCCACTAAAACATAGTCAAGATTCATGTTGAAAACTGAGGGCATGAGGGAGTGTATCTCACCTATTCCAAACCACTATTTTATTGTAGTAATTTTTTTCATATCTGCACATTGTGATTAGACAGCTAGCACTCTAAGAAGCCATGTGGTTGTGTAGTTAAGAACTGGAGCTCTAAATCAGATGGATCTGGACTCATTTAAGAGCTGGATGACTTTGGACAAGTTACTTAGCGAGGCCAGGCTTAGGTCCCAAATCTCTAAAATGAGATGAGAAGTACCTCATAGGGTTAGCACAAGGATGAAATAAGTTTAAGCAGGTGGGGCACTTAGCCACACAGTAATTGTTCAATAAATGGAAACTGTTACTTCTGCTATCTTAATGCTGGAGGCAGTATTGCTTAATGACTATGGACTCTGGAGCCAAAATGCATAGGTTCAAACTTCAAATCTTGGTTTGGCTACTTACTGTCTGAGTTACCTTGAGTAAATTACTAAATCTCCCTGTGCCTCCATTTCCAGGTCTTTAAAATGGAGATAGTGATTGTTATCTCCTTCATAGGGTTGTTGAGAGGATTAAATACATTAGTGCATAAAAAGTGCTTAGATCAGGCCTGGCACATAATAAGCACCATATAAATGTCAACTGTCGTTGTTATTAATGACTGGTCATACCATTATTATAAAGCACTTTCCGGGGCTCCTTGGTGGCTCATTTGGTTGATTGCCTGACTCTTGGTTTCTGCTTAGGTCATGATTCCAGCGTCAGACTCCACACCCCGCTTCAGGCTCCACACTAAGCATGGGCCTGCTTAAGATTCTGTCTCTCTCTCCCTCTGCCCCTCTCCTCCACTCACTCTTTCTTTCTCTAAAATACATAGAATGAAAAAATGTCTTAACAAATAAAAATAAAGCACTTTCTTCCTTCAATTTGGCCATGACTCCTTAGCTCTGTCTTCTGGCGATCATGCCATATTCAAAGTGTTGTCATGTGCATCATCCCAAGCAAGTCTTAGGCCATCCTTGTGGCACAACAACAACAACAACAACAACAAAAACCTGATACAAATATATATGAATTCCACACAAATGTTTGTCCAAACAAGTGTTTAACTGAATCATGATTCTCTATAATCAAACAATTCAAGTATAACATTATGTAATAGTAAATTTTTTAAAAGGAAAGAAATTAACAGTGTATAATTACAAACATAGGTTCCTTACCTCTCTAATCCATGGAGAATTGTAACTAAATCTAACTAGAATGAAACCACACGAGGTAGGTGCAATTCATTTGATTAGCATAAGGTGGCGCCAAAGGATATTTTAATCTGTGGTTCTACACATGGGACATGGTGTTCCAGACCAGCTAGAAAGTCGAGCTATGTAGCTGTATAGCTAGTCTAGTATACAGAAAGAGCTTCCAAGTTAATTTGGGCATCCCCCAAAGGAAACTCAGCTTTCAGCAGCTTCCTTGAATTTTCTGTGCCCAAAGTTCTGAAATTGCTTAATCTTGGGTGAGACCAGGAAAGTTCCTCTACAAGTTTGCCTAAAAGCAACCTTTGGTTGTACTGATAGTATTAAACTAGGGCACACATGTTTGACACCTGCTAGGAAGCTGTGCTGTTTTCCCTTTGTTTCTTTGGTTTCATTTCTAGTAAACAAAAATAGTACATACACAGTGTAGGGAAGCCATCAAATTTTAAATACTAAAAGAAGGTGATCATCCATAATGCCACAACCCAGAGATAACCATTAACCCCTCCCAATACGTCAACCTCCCAAATTCCCTCTTTCTGTCAGAAGTACCAATATTGTACCAATATTGGCAGAAGTACCAACGTTGGCAACATTCACAGCATTTGGGTATTTTATTCTTCTCTAACAAAACAATGATATCCACCAGAGCTTCATTTTTTCAACAGTGTTTAGCTATTGGAGATATGTTGCATAACAATGTGAATATACTTAACAGTACTAAACTATACATTTAAAAAATGGTTAAAATGGTAAATTTTATGTTTTGTGTATTTTTTTTAATATGAAATTTATTGTCAAATTAGTTGCCATACAACACCCAAGGCTCATCCCAACAGATGATCATCCTCAAAGCCCATCACCCACTTTCCCCTCCCTCCCACCGCCCCATCAACCCTCAGTTTATTCTCAGCTTTTAGAAGTCTCTCATGGTTTGCCTCCTTCCCTCTCTATAACTCTTTTTTTCCCCCTCCCCCTCCCCCATGGTCTTCTGTTAAGTTTCTCGGGATCCACATAGGAGTGAAAACATATGGTATCTGTCTTTCTCTGTATGGCTTATTTCACTTAGCATAACACTGTCCAGTTCCATCCACGTTGCTACAAAAGGCCATATTTCATTCTTTCTCATTGCCACATAGTATTCCATTGTGTATATAAACCACAATTTCTTTATCCATTTATCAGTTGATGGACATTTAGGCTCTTTCCATAATTTGGCTATTGTTGAGAGTGCTGCTATTAACATTGGGGTACAAGTGCCCCTATGCATCAGCACTCCTGTATCCCTTGGGTAAATTCCTAGCAGTTCTATTGCTGGGTCATAGGGTAGATCTATTTTTAATTTTCTGAGGAACCTCCACACTGTTTTCCAGAGTGGCTGCACCAGTTTGCATTCCCACCAACAGTGCAAGAGGGTTCCCGTTTCTCCACATCCTCGCCAGCATCTATAGTCTCCTGAGTTGTTAATTTTGGCCACTCTGACTGGCATGAGGTGATATCTCAGTGTGGTTTTGATTTGTATTTCTCTGATGAGGAGTGACATTGAGCATCTTTTCATGTGTCTGTTGGTCATCTGGATGTCTTCTTCAGAGAAGTGTCTATTCATGTCTCCTGCCCATTTCTTCACTGGATTATTTGTTTTTCAGGTGTGGAGTTTGGTGAGTTCTTTACAAATTTTGGATACTAGCCCTTTGTCCAATATGTCATTTGCAAAAATCTTTTCCCATTCCTTCGGTTGCCTTATAGTTTTGTTGATTGTTTCGTTTGCAGTGCAGAAGCTTTTTATCTTCATGAGGTCCCAATAGTTCATTTTTTCTTTTATTCCCTTGCCTTTGTAGATGTGTCAAGTAATAAATCGCTGCGGCCGAGGTCAGAGAGGTTTTTTCCTGCTTTCTCCTCTAGGGTTTTGATAGTTTCCTGTCTCACATTCAGATCCTTCATCCATTTTGAGTTTATTTTTGTGAATGGTATAAGAAAGTGGTCCAGTTTCATTCTTCTGCATGTTGCTGTCCAGTTCTCCCAGCACCATTTGCTAAAGAGACTGTCTTTTTTCCATTGGATATTCTTTCCTGCTTTGTCAAAGATTAGTTGGTCATACTTTTGTGGGTTCAATTCTGGAGTCTCTATTCTATTCCATTGGTCTATGTGTCTGTTTTTGTGCCAATACCAAGCTGTCTTGATGATTACAGCTTTGTAGTAGAGGCTAAAGTCTGGGATTGTGATGCCTCCCGCTTTGGTCTTCTTCTTCAATGTTAGTTTGGCTATTCGGGGTCTTTTGTGGTTCCATACAAATTTTAGGATTGCTTGTTCTAGCTTTGAGAAGAATGCTGGTGCAATTTTGCTTGGGATTGCAATGAATGTGTAGATAGTTTTCGGTATATTGACATTTTAACAATATTTATTCTTCCAGTCCATGAGCATGGAATGTTTTTCCATTTCTTTATATCTTCTTCAATTTCCTTCATAAGCTTTCTATAGTTTTCAGCATACAGATCTTTTGCATCTTTGGCTAGGTTTATTCCTAGGTATTTTATAATCCTTAATGCAATTGTGAATGGGATCAGTTTCTTTATTTGTCTTTCTGTTGCTTCATTATTAGTGTATAAGAATGCAACTGATTTCTGTACATTAAATTTGTATCCCGCGACTTTGCTGAATTCATGTATCAGTTCTAGCAGACTTTTGGTGGATTCTGTTGGGTTTTCTATGTATAATATCATGTCATCTGCAAAAAGTGAAAGCTTAACTTCATCTTTGCCTATTTTGATGACTTTGATTTCCTTTTGTTGTCTGATTGCTGATGCTAGCACTTCCAACACTATGTTAAACAACAGCGGTGAGAGTGGACATCCCTGTCATGTTCCTGATCTCAGGGGGAAAGCTCTCAGTTTTTCCCCATTGAGGATTATATTAGCTGTGGGCTTTTCATAAATGGCTTTTATGATGTTTAAGTATGTTCCATCTATCCCTACTTTCTCGAGGGCTTTTTATTAAGAAAGGATGCTGAATTTTGTCAAATGCTTTTTCTGCATCGATTGACAGGATCATATGGTTCTTATCTTTTCTTTTATTAATGTGATGTATCACATTGATTGATTTGTGAATATTGAACCAGCCCTGCAGCCCAGGAATGAATCCCACTCGATCATGGTGAATCATTCTTTTTATATGCTGTTGAATTTGATTTGCTAGAATCTTGTTGAGAATTTTTGCATCCATATTCATCAGAGATATTGGCCTGTAGTTCTCTTTTTTTTTTTTTTTTTTTTTTGCTGGGTTTCTGTCTGGTTTGGGAATCAAAGTAATGCTTGCTTCATAGAATGAGTCTGGAAGTTTTCTTTCCCTTTCTATGTTTTGGAACAGCTTGAGAGGGTAGGTATTATCTCTGCTCTAAATACCTGGTAGAATTCCCCAGGGCAGCCATCTGGTCCTGGACTCTTATTTGTTGGGAGATTTTTGATAACTGATTCAATTTCTTCACTGGTTATGGGTGTGTTCAAATGTTCTATTTCTTCCTGTTTGAGTTTGGGAAGTGTGTGGGTGTTTAGGAATTTGTCCATTTCTTCCAGGTTGTCCAGTTTGTTGGCAAATAATTTTTCATAGTATTTCCTGATAATTGCTTGTATTTTTGAGGGATTGGTTGTAATAATTCCATTTTCATTCATGATTTTATCTCTTTGTGTCCTCTCCCTTTTCTTTTTGAGAAGCCTAGCTAAAGGTTTATCAATTTTGTTTATTTTTTCAAAAAACCAACTCTTGGTTTCATTGATCTGCTCTACTGTTTTTTTAGATTCTATATTGTTTATTTCTGCTCTGATCTTTATTATTTCTCTTCTGCTGGCCTTAGGGTGTCTTTGCTGTTCTGCTTCTATTTCCTTTAGGTCTGCTGTTAGATTTCATATTTGGGATTTTTCTTGTTTCTTGAGATAGGTCTGGATTGCAATGTATTTTCCTCTCAGGACTGCCTTTGCTGCATCCCAAAGCGTTTGGATGGTTGTATTTTCATTTTCATTTGTTTCCATATATTTTTTAATTTCTTCTCTAATTGCCTGGTTGACCCATTCATTCTTTAGTAGGGTGTTCTTTAACCTCCATGCTTTTGGAGGTTTTCCAGACTTTTTCCTGTGGTTGATTTTAAGTTTCATAGCATTGTGGTCTGAAAGTGTGCATGGTTTTATCTCAATTCTTGTATACTTATTAAAGGCTGTTTTGTGACCCAGTATGTGATCTATCCTGGAGAATGTTCCATGTGCACTCGAGAAGAAAGTATATTCTATTGCTTTGGGATGCAGAGTTCTAACTATATCTGTCAAGTCCATCTGATCCAATGTATCATTCAGGGCCCTTGTTTCTTTATTGATTCTTGTCTAGATGATCTATCTATTGTTGTAAATGGAGTATTAAAGTCCCCTGCAATTACCACATTCTTATCAACAAGATTGCTTATGTTTGTGATTGTTTTATATATTTGGGGGCTTCCGTATTCAGTGCATAGACATTTATAATTGTTAGCTCTTCCAGATAGATAGACCCTGTAATTATTATATAATGCCCTTCTTCATCTCTTGTTACAACCTTTAAAGTCTAGTTTGTCTGATGTAAGTATGGCTACTCCAGCTTTCTTTTGACTTCCAGTAGCATGACAGATATTTCTTCATCCCCTCACTTTCAATCTGAAGGTGTCCTCAGGTCTAAAATGAGTCTCTTGTAGACAGCAAATAGATGGGTCTTGTTTTTTTTTTATCTATTCTGATACCCTATGCCTTTTGGTTGGCACATTTAGTCCATTTACGTTCAGTATTATTATTGAAAGATATGGGTTTGGAGTCATTGTGATATCTGTAGGTTTCATGCTTGTAGTGATGTCTCTAGTACTTTGTGGTCCTTGCAACATTTCACTCACAGAGTCCCCTTAGGATCTCTTGCAGGCCTGGTTTAGTGGTGATGAATTCCTTCAGTTTTTGTTTGTTTGGGAAAACCTTTATCTCTCTTTCTATTCTGAATGACCGACTTGCTGGATAAAGGATTCTTGACTGCACATTTTTTCTGTTCACATTGAAGATTTCCTGTCATTCCTTTCTAGCCTGCCAAGTTTCAATAGATAGGTCTACTACTACCCTTATGTGTCTACCTTTGTTTGTTATGGCCCGTTTATCCCTAGCTGCTTTCAGAATTTTCTCTTTATCCTTGTATTTTGCCAGTTTCACTATGATATGTCGTGCAGATCAATTCAAATTACATTTGAAGGGAGTTCTCTGTGCCTCTTGGATTTCAATGCCTGTTTCCTTCCCCAGATCAGGGAAGTTCTCAGCTATGATTTGTTCAAGTACACCTTCAGCCCCTTTCTCTCTCTCTTCTTCTTCTGGAATTCCTATGATACGGCTATTGTTCCATTTGATTGCATCACTTAGTTCTCTAATTCTCCCCTCATACTCCTGGATTTCTTTTATCTCTCTTTTTCTCAGCTTCCTTTTTCCATAATTTTATCTTCTAATTCACCTATTCTCTCCTCTGCCTCTTCAATCCATGCTATGGCCACCTCCATTTTGTTTTGCACCTCATTTATAGCATTTTTTAAGTCCTCATGACTATTTTTTAGTCCCTTGATCTCTGTAGCAATACTTTCTCTGCTGTCGTCTAAGCTTTTTTCAAGCCCAGCAATTAATTTTATGACTATTATTCTAAACTCTTGTTCCATTATATTGCTTAAGTTGGTTTTGATCAATCCATTAGCTGTTGCTACTTCCTGGAGTTTCTCTTGAGGAGAATTCTTCCGTTTCATCATTTTGGCTAATCCCTGCAGTAGCTCCAAACTGCAGGGCACTTCCCCTGTGCTGTCTGGAGTAACTTGTGTTGGTGGGCGGGGCCATAGTCAGACTTGATGTCTGCCCCCAGCCCACCGCTGGGGCCACAGTCAGACTGGTGTGTACCTTATCTTCCCCTCTCCCAGGGGCAGGACTCACTGTGGAGTGGTGTGGCCCATCTGGGCTGCTTGCACACTGCCAGGCTTGTGGTGCTGCTTCGATCGGATCTGGCCAAGGGCGTATTAGCCGGGGTGGATCCACAAGGTGCACAGGGGCGGGAGGGGTAGGCTTAGCTCGCTTTGCCATTGGTGGTCCCCTGCAGGAGGGGCCCCGCAGCACTGGGAGGGAGGCAGACCCGTCGGAGGGATGGATCCACAGGAGCACAGTGCTGGGCGTTTGCATGGTGCAAGCAAGTTCAGTGACAGGAACTTGTTCCCTTTGGAATTTCAACTGGGGGATGGGAGAGGGAGATGGCACTTGCCAGCACCTTTGTTCCCCCAATGAGCTGAGCCCTGTCTTCCCAGGTTCAACAACTCTCCCTCCCAGCATCCTCTCGCCCAACAGATGCGAGCAGAGCTGTTGACTTTTAACATTCCAGGTGTTAAGTCCCACTGGCTGTCAGAACTCACGCAGTCTGGCCCCTCCACTTTTCCAAGCCAGACTCGGGGGCTCTCCCTTGCCAGCGTGCTGCCCCTCCACTACCCAGCTCCCTCCCACCAGTCCGCAGAGCACTCACTGCCTCTCCACCCTTTCTACCCTCTTCCATGGGCCTCTTGTCTACACTTGGCTCCAGAGAATCAATTCTGCTAGTCTTCTGGCAGTTTTCTGGGTTATTTAGGCTGATGTGAGTGGAATCAAAGTGATCAGCAGGATGTGGTGAGCCCTGCGTCCTCCTACACCGCCATCTTCTTCGGATATTCTGTTATGTGTAATTTTATTGTTAGGGAAAAATCTGTTATATGATGGCCAACTGGACTGAGAAGGGAATTTCAGTCCCTGCCTGAAGACTTCCCTTCCAAATTCTTGTTCCCACCCTGCTTGCCTCAGGTGCCAAATTACTACTGTTGGGAAAATAAGTAAAGTTCTGCACCATAAGATGGCCAACGGGACTAAAACAAGCTCTAGTTCCCAACGTAGAGACTCCTCTTCCAGGTTCTTCCTGCCCTGTTTGCCATGCACGCAAAAGCTGTCACGAATGCGGAAGATGACGCTGTAAAATGCTCCTACCTGCATTTGGCACTCAGATCTCTGGAGAATGATCTCCTCTGAGCCCACCAGTGTAAAATAAACCTCCTTCCTTCCAAGATCTCCGAGTGCTGCTTGGTTCTTCTGGCAGGTGATCCAGACCAGTTTTCGTAATATTATCACAATTTAAAGTTTTTTAATTTTTATTTAAAAAAAAATTTTTTTTTTCAACGTTTATTTATTTTTGGGACAGAGAAAGACAGAGCATGAACGGGGGAGGGGCAGAGAGAGAGGGAGACACAGAATCGGAAACAGGCTCCAGGCTCTGAGCCATCAGCCCAGAGCCTGACGCGGGGCTCGAACTCCCGGACCGCGAGATCGTGACCTGGCTGAAGTCGGACGCTTAACCGACTGCGCCACCCAGGCGCCCCTAAAGTTTTTTAATTTTTAAAAAGGAAAAGAAAAGAAACCCTCCAAAATTTAACCATTAGCATTTTGTTGCATTTAGTTCAAGTTAATTTAAGAAGTCTTGTCCATTGTGTAGAAAGGCAGTACAGAATAGGCCAATAAGCAAGCTCATGCTAAGGAAATAAATAAAAGCGTTGTGACTTGGGGACTCACTGGGCATGTGTTCCAAGGAGCATATACCGTGCCTTGTACCATGGGTAACAACAGGGCAAGAGAGATGTGGAGACTAGGAGTAGACCTTCAGCTTCAATGTCAACTTCTCCAATGACTTGGCCACAAGGTCTAAGTGACCCTAAGCACTTCTTTAGGAGGCCAGATGATGAGAAAAAAACTGAAAATGTCCTACATTTGTCTTTGGCACACACACAAATTATTGGATGTCTAAGATGTAGGCAAGTAATGAGAGAAAAACCAAGCTAGTTGCTTCTTTGTGATTCCATCTGGATTTTAGGATGGGGTGGAGATGGTGGTGGGTGTTGTATGATGGATTTTAACAGGTAGAGTCATACCAACATGAGATGGAACCTGCAAAGTTCCAGAGGCAGACTGCATGGGTTCACACCCTGGCTCTGCCACTCACTAGGTATGTGGCTAGCTTTGCATCTGTTCCCCTTTATAAAGTGGGACTGATCGCAGTAATAGTAGTGTGTATAGAGTTGGTAAGTATATCAAATAAATTAATATGTATAAAGTTCTTGCTGTGGCGCTTGACAAACAGAAAGTACCTGCTAAACTGTAGCTGTTAGTATAGATTTTGGAGGGTTTGAAAGTCATTCCAAAAAGTTTAAGTAGTTAGCAGCAAGGAGACATAGTCTGGAAGGTAGGATGAAACAAAAGCATGATAGAAGATCAATGTGTGGACTGGAGTAAAACAGGAGAAACAGACACGCTCAGCAAATTGGGCTTAAGGTTTCAAATGTTTGGCCTTCAGTGGTGTGGCATGGAGCAATGTGTGTGAGAAATTAATTTATTATCATGAGGAACAGATGTTAGAGGGTTTAGAAGTGGAAAGAGCACTCTATTAGGAGCTGAGTGACAGGTATTGGCTATGGATCACCAAAAGAGGTTTTAATGTTTTCTTTCCATATTCAGATGGGTCAGTTTGCAATTATTGCATCATTGTAGGAACTCAAGTACACCTAGAAAACTACTGTCATGCACATTACTATTGAGATACAAAGCCACTGCTATAGACCAAGACTTATTCATTGACATCTAAGAAACCACAGCAATGGTTAGAAATGCCTTAAGGTAGTTAAAGATTACTACTTCTTTTTTTTTTTTTTTTTTTAAAGGATTGTCACTAATCCTTCTTTATTTTTTTTTTTAATTTTTTTTTTCAACGTTTATTTATTTTTGGGACAGAGAGAGACAGAGCATGAACGGGGGAGGGGCAGAGAGAGAGGGAGACACAGAATGGGAAACAGGCTCCAGGCTCTGAGCTATCAGCCCAGAGCCCGACGCGGGGCTCGAACTCAGGGACCGCGAGATAGTGAAATCGTGACCTGGCTGAAGTCGGACGCTTAACCGACTGCGCCACCCAGGCGCCCCAAGATTACTACTTCTGTAGCTAGGAATCTCAGGTGACTCTATAAAATCTTCCAGGTGGCTAAACAGAACCCTCCCAGATCCCATGCCCATGCCACTCCCTGGTCCCAGGGCACATTTGCCTAGCTCCTTCCTAAATGTTCTGATTTCCATAGTTAATATGTGTTAAAAAAGATCCTGAACTGAGGAATAAACTATAGAATAAACTTTGGTCATGAAGAACATGCCCTGAAGCTGGGGTGGGGATTAGGTCAAATCTTTATTTCTATATTGTATAGAATTATTCAGTCACAAAATAGCATCCACTGTCTACCCTCATTGAGTCTAATTGATGTTTTCTGTCAGGAACAAGCAGCTCCTGGGTTTGTCTGGCTTTTGGGATGTCCCAAGCCTTCCTCCCTGAGTGAGAAGGTTCTCTGTAATGTCTTTGTAAGTTACCCCTTCTCCATGGCTTGTCTGAGCTAAAGAGAGAAGCTGGTTCTCACAGCATGACCCCACTAACAAGATTGTTTTTTCTCCTGGACCACAAATGGGTCAGAAGTTGCAACAACCAAGAAAATTTAAAGACTTGAAAACAAAACGAGAAGCATTGAGTTGATAGTGAACACACTATTTGATTTAACTGCGCACATGACCATGATATTGGCATTCCTTCCCACCCAATGCCCCTGTATTTTGTGGTAGTTATTATTGAGATATTTGTTTGGCTATTTATATGTGTTGTGACTCCTTTATAGAAGTCTATTGAAATGTGTGTTATGTTGTTATTTGCTTTGTGCCCATTTTTATTGAAATATTTAATCTGTATAAACTATGCAGGAAGTTATTATAATGTATTTTGTATCGTAATTCTCTTTTTAGTACTAGGATTTACTAAATTTAATAAAATATAGCCTCATTATTTGCTTTTACAATACGACACATGGGGTAGGGGACTTAATTTACTAGTTTGTGATGTTTTATTCTCTTCTAGGTACCAATATTCAATGATAATTAATATATTTATTTAGAACTGTGTATTTTATATTTTTACAAGTTTATCAGAATATTATATATTGTACATTGTCTTATATTTAAAAAGCATATTTCCCCTATATTTCATATTTACAAAAGCCAGTTTAGATTTTTTTTAATGTTTATTTATTTTTGAGAGAGACAGACAGAAAGACAAACAGAGTACGAATAGGGGAGAGGCAGAGAGAGAGGGAGACACAGAATCCAAAGCAGGCTCCAGGCTCTGAGCTGTCAGCACAGAGCCCGACGCGGGGCTCGAACTCACGGACTGTGAGATCATGACCTGAGCCAAAGTTGGACGCTTAACCTTCTGAGCGACCCAGGTGCCCCTTACAAAAGCCACTTTAAAACCACTTTTTGGGGAGCACCTGGATGGCTCAGTTAGTTAAGCAACTGACTTTGGCTCAGGTCATGATCTCAGGGTTCATGAGTTCGAGCCCCACATCAGACTCTGCTGACAGCTCAGAGCCTGGAGCCTGCTTCAGATTCTGTGTCTCCCTCTCTCTCTGCCCCTCCCCTGATCGCACTCTGTCTCTCTCAGAAATAAATAAACGTTAAAAAGGGGCGCCTGGGTGGCTCAATTGGTTAAGCATCAGACTTTAGCCTAGGTCATGATCTCGTTCCCGAGTTGGGGCCCCACATTGGGCCTTGTGCTGACAGCTCAGAGCCTGGAACCTGTTTCAGATTCTGTCTGTCTGTCTTTCTGTCTGTCTCTCTCTGCCCCTCCCCCACTCATGCTCTGTCTCTGTCTCTCTCTCAAAAATAAATGAAACATTAAAAAAATTTTTTAAAGAGATTTTTATTCACTTTTTTAATGTTTGAGTGTATTTGACACAAAATGTTACATTTGTTTCAGGTGTAAGACATAGTGATTTGATAAGTTTGTATATTATGCTATGCTACTATTTGTCACCATACAATGTAGCTACCATTTGTCACCATACAATGCTATCATAATATCATTGACCATATTCTTTATGTTTGCCTTTTACTCCCATGACTTATTCATTCCATCATTGGAAACATGTATCTTTCACTCCCCTTCAACCATTTTGCCCATCCTCCCACCTCCTTCCCCTCTGAAAACCACCAGTTTGTTCTCTATTTATATGTCTGGTTCTGTGTTTTGACTCCACCCTGGCTCCACCACTGATGTGACCTTGGCAAGTACAGATACTCTGTAAAATATACTTGTAAAATAAGATTGAGAATATTTTCTTTGCCTGTGTCACAGAACTGTTAGGAAAATCAAATTTATTCATCCATTTGTTTTACCATTGAACAAATACTTGTGGAATGTCTAATGTGTGAAAGGGACTGTTCTGAATGTCAGTAATAAAATGGTGAACAAAATAGGTAAGACCCTGCCTTCACAAAGCTTATATTCTAATGGAAGAAAACAAACAACAAAAATGTGAACGAATAAACAAGATAATTTCAGGTTGAGATAAGTATTGTGTCTGCAGTAAACAAGAGTAAGCGACTCAAGGAGGGAGGCTATTTTAGATGAGAGTGGGGGGCGGGAGGACCAGGAAGGAATCTGGAACAGGTGACATTCAATCAGAGACTTAAAGTATGAGAAGCAGGCATCCATTTAAGCTTTCCAGGAAAAGGGAACAGTAAGTGCAAAGGTCCCAAGGTAGAAATGAGCTGAGCATGTCCAAGGAAGCAAAGGAAGGTCAGTGTGGCTGGAGAACAGTGAGAAAGCATCAAGAGATAAAAATGAGGAAGGAGTGATGCATGTAAAGTGGTTGTTTTTACTTTAAATCCAAAGGAGGGGGGTATTAGAGGGTTTCAAGCTAAGGTTGACATGATCTGAATAATTTTTTAAAGTCTTTATGGCTGGTTTGTGGAGAATGGATCAGGGGGGAGGAAAGAGGCAGCAGGAACCCAGGAGACTAGATTGAAGGCTCTTGCTGACTTCAACAGAGAGATAATGATGGCTGAGCCTTGGTTGAGGCTGGATGGTGAAGGACAGGTCATGCACGAAGGGAAGGGAGGAATCAAAGATGATGAATGAGACAGTAGAAGTGCAAAGGATTGCTCTACTATAACACACTGTACCAGGCTAAGAATTATGGCAGAGAAGATTCCTCCTGGTCAAGAGGCTGATGCTCAGGACCCTAAATACAAACTTCTCCTACTCCTTGACTTGCCTGCATCTCACCCTTCTAGATGGAAGTTTTGTCTCAAAGGTTTAAAATGAGGGGTCTGAGAAATTCCCAAGCCATTTATATCTTTTTCCTTACTATTTTGCTGATGTTCTTTTTTATGGTAAAAAAATAATAACATTAAATTTACCATCTTAACGTTTTTAAGTTCAGTAGTGCTAAGTGTATTCATGCTGTTATGCCACAGGTCTCTAGAACTTTTTATCTTACAAAATTGAACTCTATACCCAATTAACACTAATTCCCCACCCCTCGTTCCATTTATAGCTTATTTTGAAGATGCAAACAACTTTATTCATTCTCCATCAACTGAGGGTCCATCCCTTGGTACCCATCCTTTATATTTGAAAATGCCATTGAAATTAATCAATGTCTAAAACACCCAACTTAATTGGATTCTGTTTTCAAAGAACTGATCCATTAAATTAAAAGCTGCGAAGTCTAATGCCATGAATGAGCATTCTCTGGTATCCATGACTCAGTGTTTCAACAGGGTGATATCAGAATGTTTGGTGAGATCATTTTTTGTGCTGTGCAATCTGTACAGTCAGTACAGGACATCGGTATCCCTGTCCCCTACCCCCACTAAACACCAGGGGAACCCCCAATAATTGTGACAACCAAAAACACCCCCTCACATTTTCAAACACCCATTTGAAAATGTTGTCTCATCCTACCAAAGAGCCACAAGTTGTACACTTATTAGGTTCCCTTGACTCTGGGGAATCTCATCTGTCATAGTCATATACTCTAACTCCATTATGTCATCAATAGTCTATAATACTGACATGGTTCCAGCTACTTATTTTGCAAGAAAAAAAATGTGTTCCCACACCCTTTTGCCCTACAAGCATCAGCTTGGACTTTCTAGCCAATTTCCTTGGGCTCACACTTCTTTGAATTAAGTGTCATTAAGTAAGCAAGTCTTAATAAGAGAGTCCTGTCCCACTTCACTCACCTGCCCTCCCAGTTCTGCCACCAACTTGTGCTTTTTATATTCTTACATAGCCAGAAGGAGGGATGTGTCCAGGAGCACAGTGCCAGGAAGGGACAGGGTTAGAGGGGCTTGTATGACAAATGATTGGTTCTAAAAAAGGAGAATTTGGGTAGGGGCTATCACCACCATTACATTATCAGCACAAGCTACTTTTTCAGGGCAGAGGGCGTTGGCTTGAAGAAAAGCCTGGTTTTGTCAGGGAGAGATGGGGTGGGGGTGGGGGGTATGGGAATGCAGTAACTTTTATCAGACAAGGCACGATGACTGGCTCCTGCCCAGCAGGTTTCACCAGCTCTTCTGGTGTTGGGGAGTTTGATCTGATAGTAAGAACCAAGGATGGATTACCTCCTGGCTCTGCCTCTGATTCATAGCAAGTCTTCCGTCTTGTTGTCATGAATTATTACTCACCAAAGTAAGCCATAGCCACCAAACTTGATAATTGGCTTCTCTGGGATCCTCCCAGAAAAAGAAGTCCATATTTCACAGCACACAGTTATGAAATGTGTGTCACCTCCAATTACATCTGCACTTTTGCTTTACATAAGTGACGACAAGTGGTTATGTATCATGGCATGATGAGATTGCATTGTCTGCTTCTTGTCATGACAAGACAGACAATTGCCCCATTTTCACTGAAAGCTACAAAGCTAAAGTATGTGGCAGACTGTGTCTCCTTTTATTTTTTATTTTTTTCCTAGCTCAAACATCGGTTTACAGTAACATAATCTTCTGTGAAGTCTCATGGGGAGAGAAACAATTTGGACATCCCCACTGTAACTCGACTCACAGCCCCTGTTGAATGCAGCAGACACCTCATGTTACTGTCTTATCGATCCTGGAAACACAGGATAGATGCCTCGTCTCCTCTCCATTCTGCCTGCAAGCATCTCTCTTTACACCCTTTCTTTCATCCTCTCCACCAGGCTCAGATGGGGGATGTATTGCTTCCTTTCCCATTTGTTCTTTCTGCCACTGTCATTCTTGCCTCCTCCTTATTCAGCAGAACCCTCTCTCTCTGGCATCTTCACTCCCCTCCAATTCCCTGGCCCTTCACTTCCGTCTACCCTCTGAAACAAGCCTCCTCTGTCCTAGGCATAAAACAAAGCAAACAAAAGACCTTGACTAAGCTGCTGCATTAGTAAACTACCCTGTTCCTGATCTTCCTTTCTCTGCCAAACTTCTGGTTTCCAGCTGCTGTTTCCACTTGGGTATCAACCACTCAATTTAATCTAGTTCCACCTCCGGAGTTCCGTGAATCTACATTCTCCAGTGATGTTCACCTTGTCTCTGCCATTCTCCACTGCTAACCATCCCCTTTTTCAAAGGTTCTCTTTGAATTCCAAGACAGTTTTCTAATCAGTGCTCTTGTCTCTGTTTTCCTTGTACTCACCATTTTCTTACCACACCCCCAGGAATCTCCTCCATACCCTCAGGTCTTCAACTGCTTGATTCTAGCCTTGCGGGGCACTCGCAAGCAGCTGTGCCTACCCAAGTGGCGTGTCCCTGTTTCACAAACTTCACTTCTTCAACAGCTGCAGGTGGAGACTAGATGTCCAGCAGGGAGAATAGGCATCATTTGTTCCTAGCGCTGTTGCCCTTGACATCGCTGTCCATCAGCCCATTGCTGATTCTACTGTTTCAGACTTCCCTATCCCTGCAGCTCGTCACATGGTTCCACTTTAGCAGCACATTCACTTTTTATACCGTGGATCCTGAGGTTTCTCCCTAGGTTTAATTCTACATTTTAACTATCTCCTAAATATTTCCACTTGATTTTCCTATCATCAGCTCAAACTTAAAGCTAAGAATAAGTGTATTTACCCCTGAGGGAATATGGTATTCTTTCTGACTCACAAATTTCTGCCCATGGTACCCTTATTCACTTAGTCTCAAATTTCCATTCATTTTTGCTTCCTCTTCCTGTTCTAGTTACCAAGCCCTCTTCTTATTTATTTATTTATTTATTTAAGAGAAAGAGAGTGCGTGCAAGCAGGGGAGAGGCACAGAGAGAGGGAGAAAGAGAATCCCAGGAAACTCCACACTGTCAGCACAGAGCCTGACACAGGGCTCAATCCCACAAACCAGGAGATCTCATAACCTGAGCCAAAACCAAGAGTCAGATGTTTAAATGACTGAGCCACCTTTTATTCCTCCATACTTTTCTTTTCTTCCCTTTCTATTTCTACTGCCAGCATCTTTGATTTCTGTACCCTGTCTGCTACTAATCTTCATAAACCCTGCTCACAAACATTTGTTGCCTTTCAATTGCAAGTTAAAAACTCAGTTCAAACTGACAAATTAAAAAGAAACGTATTGGAAAAAAGAAAAAAGAAATGTATTGGCACACATCCAACCAAAAAAGGCCAAGGGTGCCTACTTTCAAACATGCTTAGATCTAAGATACTGAAGCATCGTCATTAGGAATCTTTCTACCTCCATGTCTTGGCTATAGGTTGGCTGCGTTGTCAAGCACACTCTTCCTAAGTTTGACAAAATAGCCACCACCTTCTACAGGTTTCTACCGAAGAAATGTAGAATGACTAGCAGAAAGGAAATATGCTTTCTCAGTTCTCCAACAGAAGTCCTAACACGGAGAGCAACCTTAGAGCCCAGGGTGTTGTCAATCCAGCCAGCCTCCATAGATTCAGAATGGGAAAAGCATGGTTCCTTTAGAAAATAAGGTCCTATGCAAGATGAGGGGGTGGGCAAAGGCAACAGATGTGCAATACACTCTCTCATGACTGTGTAATACAGTAAAATTCCCTTAGTCTGACATTCTAGACTCTTGTCCCTTAATGTGGTCTAAAACTTCCTTTCGTATTTTTTCATCTCTTATTCAGTACAAGGCTTTCCCTTGAGCCAATCTTTTTTCCCAGCTTTACTGAGATATAATTGACATATAATAAATACTGTTTAAGTTTAAGATGTACAGCATAGTGATTTTATACAGGTATGTAGTGCAAAATGATTACCGCAAAAGGTTAGTTAACATATCTGTTACCTCATATAGTTATGATTTTTTGAACCTATCTTAGCTATTTGTTATCCTCTGATAACTCCATAGTCTTCCTGTGTCTCCATTTTTGCTAATGCCACTACCCCATCACTCTTTCACATTCTATCTATCTTCCAAAACCAGGATTAGTCCAGCCTTTTTTTGATCCACTTAACCATCCAGATTGCAGCCATTTATTATTTTATTCACTCAATTAACACTTATTGACTATAAGCCTGACCAAATAGATATCACTCAAAAATCAGAGGTAGGAGATAATGTCTGTTGTCAGATTATGGGCATTACCCAAAAGATTGGTGAAGACAGAAAAACTAGGTACAAATATAAATATATACTTAGAATGAGAAGATAAATTACAACTAATTACAAATTTTGAAAAGTTGACATGTTGCAACATCACAAGATCCAATAAATTATGACTAATTACAAATTTTGAAAAGTTGACATGTCACAAAATCACAAGATCCAAAAAGCAACAATATTTTAATTAATTACCTGCCTGGAACCTCTCTATAATACCTGTGTGGTACATTTTGGGCCGTGTACTCTTTGGTCAGCTCTTCATTTGATGATTATTTTGTAGTACTTTTACTAAAAAACAGAAAGATAATGTAGTATTTCTTCTATCCTGAGGCTTTTTTGCTTTTTATCACGGATACATTACAAGACTTATTTCAGCTTCACAGCCTATATTTGGTAATGTCATATAAATATTTCAGATGCTGCCAAATTTGGGGAAAGCCCTATCATCAAATGTTTTTCTATTTATGACGTATAGTATTTAGAAATTTTTTTCCACAGACTAGCTTCAGGCTCTTTATATTTTAAAACTTGTTGGTCCTCCACAACACACAGCCTATGGTACTGTTGTCTGTGGAGCACACACATCTCATGATAAGAATCTGGCCTTGGACTTCTGGGTGGAGAGTTCAGGGAGTGAGTCATCACAGAGGTTGACAGGAATATTCTTAGAAGCTACTTCATTTCCTAAACTGGTATGGCTAGCAATAACTTTACCCATGGAAGTGACAGTGAACCATCTAAATACATCTTATATCTTCACTAAATACATTCCCAGCTCTGCTTCTGGCTCTGACATTTTGTGAACAGAGGTAAACTTGTGTGCCTTGGAAGGCAGCTGAATGCACTCTATGTCAGGCTGAAGTTTTAAGGTGGAAGCCAAAGAGAAAAGCAGGAGTTGGGGAACTGACACGATCATATTCAGGGTAAGAAAACTTCCAACTCCTCTTGAGATTGGGGTGGGGCAGGCAGTGTGACACCCAGAAACCAAATCCTACATCTCCTTCTAGCCGGTTTCTTCTTATACTCCCTAAATCTGCCCAGGCACTCTTCACTGCAGAGCACCTCCCTTCCCAAAGGGGAGAATTCCAGATCAGCAGCCACAGGTGTCCCAACTGCCAAGGTTTGTCTAACCACCTACACCAGTTCCATGAGCCCTTCCCAGTTCAAAGAAGTGTGAATCCAAGGAGATTGGCCAGAATATCCGAGCTGTTGCTTGTAGAGCAAAAGAGTAATGGTGTGTTAAGATATAGTATCCTATGCTTACATTAACCAGTTCTCAGGCTATGATGACAGCTGACACCAGCCACCCCACACCTGATCACCAAGGGCATCAACTCCCCTTCTGGTTCACTGAGCTGAAAAAAGGAGGGGGGGGCTTTTTTCCCCAAAATGAATTTTAATATATGAAAAGGAAACTAGAGCTATGTTTCTAGTGTTCTCCTATGAGAGCTGAAACTCAACTTTTAGGTGCCTTTCTCCTTGTGTGGGAGAGTGTGCTCCTCCTACAGAAGAAACAGAACTCAACTGTGTAAATGAAATCCTGGCCAAGAATAACCTGAAGTTTTTGAAAACTGCAGACTTCCATCCTTGATCCTTGATCATCCTTTTGAACAACTTTAAGAACCGAAATGTGTGGTTAATACAAAGCTGGGAGAAATAGTGAACTAATAAAAGGAGCCAAAATGCTTCCTCAGGTTAATTCTTTCAGGTTTAAATGCAAAAAAAAAAAAAGGAAAAAAGATAAATGTAGAACACTGTAGTTGAGTCAAAAGTTCTCCAGATGCTTGCAGAAGTACAAGAAGATAAAAACAGGTAACATTTATAGAATGTTACTATGTGTCAACCACTATTATAAGGGCTTGTGTCTATCATACCTAGATGAGTTGATGATAAAGGCTGTGTGAGTATTAGCTATCATTAACTCACCTGACAAGGTTGTAAGGATTAGAAATGTGTTGTACCTGGCACATAGTAGGCACTCAATAAATTTTAGCTAAAATTGGCTTCTAAAGAATGCTTGAAGGGATCTATCCACTTTAATATAAAGAATTATATTAAATTAAATTAATTTAATTATATTAATTAAATTCTTTAATCTTGGGTGGAGGGATGTGAATAAAGGTAATCATTGCCTCTAGTTAGTTGTATGACTATCGGTCTGAGGGGATGGATTTGTTTTGAGTGTCCCTGAAGGAAGAATAAAAAAACAGTGGATATGGGGCACCTGGGTGGCTCAGTCCATTAAGCATCCAACTCTTGATCTCTGCTCAGGTCATGACCTCATGGTTTTTGAGATGGAGCCCCATGGGATTCTCTCTCCCTCTCTCTGCTCCTCCCCTGCTCAAGTGCTCACTCTCTCTCTCTCTCTCTCTCTCTCTCTCTCCCCCCTTCAAAATAAAAACAACAACAACAACAACAACAATGGGTGGACATTATAAGGCACTAGTAAAAAGAAAGAGGGAAGAAATGAGGAGGAAATGGAGAAAGAAAAGAACAGAGGAAGGATTTGGGGGCTGCCTAGAGAAGCAATGAGCATCCACGTGTCAGTGGAGCTATTCTAGAAAGGACAGGACAGGAGTACAGATCTCTGATAAGGATAATTGAAAGGGGAATTCAAGCATCAAATAAAGAGATGTTTTAACCATTTTGAGTCTACATAGATGGCTTGAGATATCAAAGTGAGCACCTTAAAGACTTTTCAACAGGGCTCAGCTTCACAGGACAAAGTTTTCCACCAAATGGAGCTCTGATTAATGAAACAAAGGATGAGACTAATCCCAGTGAGTAACACCTACACCATTGGTTTTTAAAAACTCCTTGAAATTAACAAGAGAATAAACTCTTCCCTATCAGCCTACCATTCCTGAAGCCAGTAACAGTGACATATTTTTTCCCCTTTTACTGCTAGAGGAGAGTGCATAGTATTTGTGAAACTTCTGGGAATTCATTAGTTAAATGAATGTGATAATGTAATTCTTAGAAAATGCTGGATCTTTTTGCAAAGTAAAGAATTGCTCCTCCTATAATAGCAAAGCCAACACCTATGAACATTTTAAAAATAAAACACTAGACAAATATAAAGTGCCATTTTTATTATTTTCACAGTCTCATTCAGCACATTCCTTGACAAAGTAAACTTCATTATAGAACCTTTTTTTTTTTTTTCATTTTAAATAACCAACTTAGAACTTAAAGAACAAAATCTATGCTAACTGGATAAGGTATATTGCTATATAAAATATTCTGTTAAAATGTTATAAAAGTTCATTATAACATCGTCTCAGAGTAACACGATTTTCACTTGATTTAAAGTCAACCCCATGGCAAATGCAAACCCTACTCCAGCACTTTGTAGAATGTTATACATTTAATTCGCAAATACATACCTTAGTGTGTTTACACTATGGGATAGCGGTAAAGTGTGTTGGTGCTAGAGCCAACTGTATGGTTCAAGTCCTGGCTCCCCCACTTGCTAGCTGTTAACTTTATGCAAGTTAGTTACTCAAACTTTTGTGCCTCATCTCTAAAACAGGAATGATGAGGGGGCACCTGGGTGGCTCAGTTGGTTAAGTGGTGGACTCTTGGTTTTGGCTCAGGTCATAATCTCACAGTTCATGAGTTCAAGCCTCTCAGTGGGCTCTGTGCTTCCAGGGCAGAGCCTGCTTGGGATTCTCTCTCTCTCTGCCCCTCCCTCACTCATTTTCTCTCTCTCTCAAAATAAACTTAAAAAAATAGGAATAACGAGTATCCAGCTAATCGGGTTGTTGCCGGTTAAAACAAAGAAAGCACAGGCATGTGGTAGTCAGTCAAATAGTACTTAATTAGCAGTTAGGTACCATTGTTACTAGTACAAATATTAAAGAAGGAAGAAAATACATCACAAAGATTGATGCAGAGTTAAAATATAGTACCTTCAGTAACCAATTGTAAAATTCTAATGCCTGCTTACCAAATGATGTTCCCCAAAACAATAAGTACCTATATTGGCATAAAAAGTTAACATTTTATTTTGGAGACACAGATTTCTTGTTCTTGCATGCAATCATTTGGGCAAGTAGTAACTTTGCCACGTATATGTGAGTGTGTAGGTGTTTAGGAGGTAGATGTGTGTCAGAAAGTCTCGTAGCAGAGTTCCATGTGATTTGTAGTAAAGCTTTTCCACTCGGATGACTGAGATCACACTTAATAGCTCTTCAAGGCAATCACATTGGATAACACGTGGGGAATTTTACAAGAAGCAAAGATGTCAACTGTATCATATACAATACTTTTTAACTAAAGAATAAGTAACAGTGACCCATCAGTAATTGGTAGGATCGATTACATACCATAATCATTTACAGTGGTACCTCCTCATTCTATATAAAATTGTAATAATAGCTAATGTTTACAAAGTACTAAATATGTCAGGCATAGTACTAAGTACTATGCCTAAGTACTTTACTTATGTCTAAGTACTTTACTTGTATTTTTTCACTTTTTCATTCTTAACCCTGTTAAGTAGATACTATTATTACCGACTTTTTATGGAGGTTTATGGAGGTTCTGAGAGATTGAGTAATTTGCTCAACTCTCCACAGAAGTTGTGAAGGCAGGATTCAAAACACTGCAGTATGATTTCTGACCCCATATTATTAACCATCTCAACATGGTGCAAAGAGATAAATTCTCAGTCAACTCTTCACTCCAAAATGAGTTTCCAAGGATGGTTTTACCAACATATCCTAATATTTTTAAAATAAGATATAACTTATAAAATCCTGTATCACACATCTCAGGAGCACATAATTTGCATAAAATCGCTATTTATTTGTTCACTCTGGAAAAATAACATCTTATTCTCCTTTTAAAATGATTTTTACCTTTAAGTTATCTAGTTAAATACCTTTAAATCAATCTATATGTTGATATTTAGTTAATATACCTGAAACACAAAACTAAAATATAATTTAAAATATAATCACCTATTTGGAGATGCATATATGTAAAACATAGTTTCCTGTGCTAGAGAATGCTACAGGGTAAAAATAAATTTCAAAAAGACTATGATCTGTATCTTCAAAGGAAAAAGACAAACTATTGACTCCATGAAACAAAAAACAAGATGACATATGTATGTGTATATATAAAGTTTGAAATGCCTCCATGAGATGAAGTAAAAGAGAAATGCCACAAAGGAACACATAGCAGACCTAAATCCGGTCTACAAATAGCTCCAGGAGGCACTGGAAATCTATACCAGAATTGTATATTATCTTTAATGGACTTTACGATAAAGTATATAGAGTTTTCATTCCAGAGTAGATTTAATCAAACATAAATACCTTTATTGTCTTCATGGAATCACCAAGGTAAAAACCTCTTTGAGGGACTGGTATAGATCTGTGTCATGATAATTTTGTTTTTCTAGTTTTCCCCATTGCTCCTGTTTTCTCTTCTTCCAGTCTCACGTAAGAAGGAAAATCCTTTGTAACTTGCTGCTCAGGAATTTTTACCAGGCTGAAAACACGTACATAGAGAGTCAGAAGGTCTTCCGGTCTTTTGAAAAAAACCTAAGTCCACAGAAGACATAACCCTGGATGTCTTGAAGGGGAAGAAGAGAGAGGAAAGCATTTTTAAAATCAGAAAAGAGAGAGTGAGCTGAGATTCTGGGAGATTAGATAGGGGACAGAAGTCAGTGGTTTCTGTGGAGCTCCTGAGACCTGTGGCACAGCTTGATAGCTGGGTCCACAGGACTAGGCAAGACCTCCGAAGGAAAGATTTATAGTGCTCCTAAGCAGGACAGGCCCTGTGCCCAGAGGACCAAAGACTCCCCCAAGATTCTGCTTCTCCAGGAATGGTCCAGAAGCAGCTAAGCCCTCAGACCAGGCTGATGGGACACAGGCATGCCACCAGAAACCAGGGTGGGCCATTATCACTGATCAGACCAGTCAGTATCTCCCCAGAACCTTTGCACAGTCCTGTAGCCAGAGACAATCAAGACAGTGAGTGAATTCTCTGCCTGTTCTACAGGATGTGGGCTAAGAGTCAGATTTCAGTTAGTTGAGGGAAAATAAAGAAATGTGATATTTCCTGTATAGCTGTTTGTGACTTGAAATTCATTCTCACAATAGATAGGTATCTGGAGTGGATGGATAGCATCACCTGACTTTCACAGACACAGTTTTGGTGACCAAAGGAAATAAATTCAGATAATCATTCCCTCTTACAGAATTATATTTCAACAAGTTTAAATAAATAAGTGGAGTGGAGAGGTTTTTTAAAATTACTGGGAGCAGTTATCATCCCACTTCTGAATGGTTAGGGAATGCTCTCTAGTGAATTAAAATTCGAAGTATGGAAAAATTGGTAATTTGATACAGTTTAGATAGCTCAAATATGGAATATGTCTATATTTACAGTATGTATCATGGGCTCTTCAAGAGACTTAAGAACGTTATAAAGGTAAAATATTGGCTTCTAAGAAAGATCCTTCCAAAAGATTAAAAATCCAGTTTGTGTTTTCACCATACCTCTTATTGCTAAATAACATTACAAAGGAATGTAAGGTATAGGCTACATCGGTCAAGTTTTATTTTTTTATTTTATTTTTTTAATTTTTTTTTAATGTTTATTTACTCTTCAGAGAGAGGGAGAGACAGAGGCATGAGCAGGGGAGGGGCAGGGAGAGGGAGACACAGAATCTGAAGCAGGCTCCAGGCTCTGAGCTGTCAGCACAGAGCCTGAAACAGGGCTCGAACTCACAAACCATGAGATCATGACCTGAGCCAAAGCCAGAGGCTTAACCGACTGAGCCACCCAGGCGCCCCTATTTTTTTTATTTTTGTCGAGAGAAGTGGGGAGAAGGGGCAGAAGGAGAGAGAGAGAATCTCAAGCAGCTCCATGCTCAATGCAGAGCCTGATGCAGAGCTCGATCCCACAACCCTGGGATGATGACCTGAGCTGTAATCAAGAGTCAGACAGGGGTGCCTGGGTGGTGCAGGCGGTTAAGCGTCCGACTTCAGCCAGGTCACGATCTCACGGTCCGTGAGTTCGAGCCCCGTGTCAGGCTCTGGGCTGATGGCTCAGGGCCTGGAGCCTGTTTCGGATTCTGTGTCTCCCTCTCTCTGCTCATTCATGCTCTCCCCCGTTCATGCTCTGTCTCTCTCTGTCCCAAAAATAAATCAACGTTGAAAAAAAAAAAAAAAAGAGTCAGACGCTCAACCAACTGAGCCATCAGGCACCTTCATGCCTTCATGGGTAAATTTTTATATTTTATTTATTTTGATCCATATGGATTCATTGGTGTAATTATTAAAATCTATATTGGAAAATAAAATATTTCAATTAGTTAATTTTTTCATGCCTTTTTATTTTCAGAAATCATAGTAAGGGAGTTTATTAACATAACAAGAAATTTAAGATATTGAGATTAGTGCAAAAGACAAAAGATACCATCTCTTGGTCTAAAATGATACTGATCAGCATGGATTCCTTGCTCAAATCAGGAGAATCATTAATAATAACATGTAATCTGTTAATTGCAGATGAACTAAAATTATTTAAAAACCTGATATTGAATTTCATCTCACATTCTGGAAACATAAATACTATGGTATTTTCTCCATTAAGAATAAAGAAAGAAAGGAAAGAAGGAAAGATGGAAGTGAGGGAGGGAAGGGTAAGAAGAGGGAAGGGAGGGAGAAAGGAAAGAAGGGGCAGGTTGTCTTACCTTCACAATCTTATAATCTATTTGAGATAAAAAAACACACCTGAAAATAAAAATCAGGAACAAAGCAACACAGTCACATGCCACAATCAGCTGATATGTTATTTCACTAAACAGGCTGAAAAGTAAATAACCGCTTCGTGTTTGTGGAATTGTTTATCAGCTCTTATCAGGTGCCAAAATGTATGTCAATATCAAATAAAGAGCAAGGAACCTGGAGAAAGAATTGAGGACAGCTGGAACCAGTCATCGGAAAGTGGTTCTCTACTGATTTCATTGAAACTCAACGTTATCTTTAATGTCTTCATGTCTCTCTTTTTGTTTTGTTTTGTTTTGTGTACCTTTTCTACTTTTTTCCCACTTTTGCCTTCTTCTCCAGCAATAAAAGCCAGTAGGCCTGTGTGGTTTTGATGTAGCACAAAAAAAGACAAAAAAATTTGAGTTTCAATCTCACCTGTGCCATTCCTAGTTGCTCTTGGGCCGGACAGTTAACTTCCTTTCATCTCCATTTCCTCACAGGTCAGAGGATATGACAGTGCCAACCTCACAGAGTGACAATGAGGGAAACAGCAGTCAAGAAACCAGCACCGGACACAGGGTAGGCACGAAACCAGTGGGGCCCATTGTTCTTTCCCTTTACAAAAAGACAAAGACAGCAGTCTTTGCTTTAAAGCAGTGCTGCTCAAACTTTGACATGTATACAAAGCATCTAAGGATGTTGTTAAAATGCAGATTCTGATTCAGTATGTCTGGGGTGGGGCCTGAGATTCGGCATTTCCAATATTGTTGGTCCTGGGACTGCGTTTTTGAGAAGTAAAGTTTTAGAGGTAAAAACATGGACACGGTCAAAGGAGAAAGATTAATGTGTAACCAACATTTACAAAATCCCTACCATATGCTTAGAAATGTATCCAGTAGTGGGGCGCCTGGGTGGCTCAGTCGGTCAAGCATCTGACTTTGGCTCAGGTCCTGATCTCCTGGTTTGTGAGTTTGAGCCCCGCATCGAGCTCTCTGCTGTCAGTGCAGAGCCCACCTCAGATCCTCTGTCTCTCTCTTTCTGCCCCTCCCAAACTCCCTCTCTGTCTGTCTCTCTCTCAAAAATAAATAAATAAACTTAAAAAAAAACTAAAAAAAAGAAATATATGCAGTGGATATATATGTTTAATCCTCAAAATAACTCTGAGAAGTAGGTTTTATTACTATTTGACAGAGCCGGAAGTTGAGGATCAGGTACACTAGCTCATAGGAGATCTTTGTAATTCTAAAGCTCACATGGACAATACACCTTGAGAGAGGACAGAAGATCAGACAGATCAACAGAAGGAGGTAAGGACACAAGAGTCTAAGTGGGAGAGAACAGCCAAACAGGGGTGGGCAGCAGTGACCTGGAGAGGGAAAAATGAAGGGACTTCTGGGATTTGTGAGTGTATTTAATGGTGAGAGCAGAGATAAGAGTGCAAGTTCAGTACCCTTTACTGTCCCTCTGTCTCCCATACTCCTTCAAAAGCCAGCATAGCTGCTGTTCAAGATTCAACCCTTCACCTTTTCTGTCAAATCATCATTGACAAAACACTAGTGCAACGATCACTTTCCACGTGGTGCAGGGGTGGATCTGGACCAACTTCACCTCTCCTAGTTCTTTCTTTCTTTTTTTTTTTTTAACATTTTTTTTTCTTTTTAAAATATTTGTTTATTTTTGGGTAAAGCACAAGTGGGGGAGGGGCAGAGAGAGGGGGAGAGAGGATCTGAAGCGGGCTTTGCGCTGACAGGCCGACAGCAGCGAGCCTGGTGTGGGGCTGGAACTCAAGAACAGTGAGATCATGACCTGAGCTGAAGTCGGAAGTTCAACCGACTGGGCCACCCAGGTGCCCCTCTCCTAGTTATTTCTATGGTTACCAAGATAAGAAAGAAAATTCAAAGAGAAGGTCAAAAGGAGGACAATCAAGTACTGCACTTCTGAAGGGACCTTTCCAACCACCAAGTTTAGCGAACAGTTCATATCTAATCTAAAGTTCAACATTGCCCTAGCAAACACAAGCTGGAGCCAGAGGAATGAGTCTATGAATATAACGAGGTCTAGCAGGTGACATTCATATGACAAGAAAAACGTACTGCCATAAATGTCTTATTGTAAGGCAGCAAGTGTTGAAGTGTTTAGGTTCCATAAACTGCAGACTCTATCTAGGGCAGACCCCCAAAATAGAACTATTTCAATAAACTCTAACCTAAACTGACCCAAACTGGTAAATTTCTTTAAAAGTTTTCATGACACCTATAATCATTAAATGCCAAGAACTAAAATGATGTGTGTTAGTATAGTAGCAGCTCCCTTCATTGAGGGTGTTGGACTGGAGAGGAATTGCATTGGATGAGTCTGCCGCCTTGTCTTCAATGGATAAGATCTGGGTAAATGATCCCCAGGCCAATCTTGATCAAGAGACCAAAATAATACCAGGAAAATGGTAAAAGGAAATGGTCGAGAGAAAAGCAGAACCAGCTTTCTGACAAGGGAAACTAACATGTATTTAGTACCATCTACATATGTTAACTATATTTCATCTTCACAAACCTGTGAACTAGGTAGTGATATGCCCATTTTATAGATACTAGGATTGAGATGGAGATAAATTCACTAACTTGCTCTTGGTCATACTACTGGCAAGTGGTATAGTCCAGATTTTAAAAGAAAAAAGACAGTGCTCTCACAGAGGGTATGGAGATTGTGGTAGAAAGTGGTGATTTGCCTCCCTATATCGATTCTCTTCTCCCTTCACAGAATCCCAATTTTTACCTGAGAGCACTGTTACTTGGAATAAAAGTCTGTTTCTGAACCTTTTGCAGCTAATTGTGGCTGTATGTCTAAATTCTGGACAGTGAGAGGTAAGTGGAAAGGTTACATGGGACTTTGGGAAGTATTAACAGCCATCTCTCCAGTGCGGTCAGCCTGACTCATTGGCCTCCCTTCCGAGTCCCTGATTCATAGTGGTCAGGACACTCCCAGTTGGACTGAACTCCAGCTGTGAACTCCATCATCACTAGCTGAAACCTTTACCCTTCCACAGCCCCAACTTAATTCTTGCCTGCCCACCCCTCCCACCACCACCCACCCTGCCGGGGATAATGCTCATCTGCTCCTCTGAGCTCCCCACTGTGAAAAACCAGTAGTGGATGCCACATGCATACCAAGGACCCTTATTCCTATCTAGCTTCACTGAAACTCACCAGGGTTCACAGCTGGTCCTTGATGCCTGATCACACCTCCCTCCTAAACCTCTATAGGATTGGAGCCCAGCTCTGGATCCCAATGAGCTGGCTTGGGTGTTCATTGTCTCCTGGCTGCTGCGGGCTCTGTTTCCAGGGCCAGCCCATGGTATGCCTCACCTCATCACAAACACACCTCTCTGCTTTACAGTCTTAGGCCTGAGAACATCTAGAACTAGTGATTCCTGCTTTTCCTCTTCAAATCAGATCCCCTTTCGCCACTGATGCCTGCATGAAATAAACTGAACTTTGTTTCATGCCACCAATCCACCCTCAACAAGATATTATCCAGCCGTATGCCTTCCACTGAGCAAAACACCACGTATGCTTCCTAGTCGGTATATTCCCGGCCAGGAAGTCAAAATCCGTCTCAGCTCAAAATGTTTCCTCGTTTCTTAGTGTTATCATTCAGAATGCCATTCTGTGAGGGAAGGAGAGGGAGCAGGGGCAGAAACCCTTCTATGATAATTGAATATACCTAGCCTCTCTATATTTTATATTATATATATATATGTATGTAATATATACTTACAACTGACTTAATTATGTAATAACTATTATATTATATAATTATGTTAATATATAATATATTACAATTAATTACATATAATTATATCTATAATTAACATATATAATAATAATACTAAAGTCAGTTTTAAATAATAGAAGTATGCCTAAAATCTGACCATTATTTTCTAGTCTCTTGTCAATGGACGTGAAAATGTATTCTAATGTAAAGATTCCAGTTAGATCAAGAAAGTCACTAGGAGACACAAGCTGGCAAAAGATCTAATTTAAGAGCATTGTCTAAGTTGCAGCATGCAATGCCATACTTAAATTTGTTTTCGATTAAACAAGGAGGCATAAAGGGCGGCTTGAAAGGTAATCTTTGTCTCATCACCATCAACGAAGATCTGGCTCTCAAGTACAAGTTTCCAGGGATGGCTCACAAGGAAAACTAATGCAGGGAAGGAAGGATATTAGTAGAGTTTACTGTTAATTATTTTAAACAATTTCAAAATCCTTAATTGCATTTGAGAGTAAAAAACCAACGGGGAAATGAATCTTTCTTTCCACCGGTCTGCTAGTGGAGTCAGAGAGTGACATTATTGATCTGGAGTATACAAGAGAAAAAGGGTTGCAACTCCATTTTGGACATGCATAATTTCATTTAGCATAATGTTGCTCTGAAACTCATCTTCCAGGACTCTCTAGAAGACAGAAAGAGAAAAAAAATGAAATTGACTAGGGAAGCATAAGTCCCCTGTGGATATTAAGGTAGACCCTTATTAACTGTAGAACTAGGTACAGAAGGACATTCTGCAAGAAATTTTCAGCAAGAAAAAAGTAGGACCAGGATTTCTTTTATGTTGATATAATACAGATCTTGCCTTAAATGAGGATCTTAAAGGAGAATCAGTCTGTGATGACCTAACAAAATACATTTTTTAGTTACTAAAATGATTACTCTGGGAAATTTTCTTGAGTCTCTTGAACATTTAGGCACTGCTTCATTGCAGCCATTGCTGTTGGGACACACCTCTGATACAGCAGGTATCATCACAGTGTAATGATTTTAGCTTATCTGGCTCCTAACTAAGATTATAAACTACTTGGGATCAGGGACTATTTTATCTTTGGATTTTCAGTATGTGGAATGGGGCCTGCCAGTGTGTATTAAATTAATTAGTAAGTTTATTCCATAAATTAGTAGTACAAGACAAATATAAGGTCAACACTTCTACCAATGGGATGATTTGGAAAGAAATGGTGATGAGAAAACTAAAAACTGTCTCCTTTAGTATTTTCTCTAAGAGAGAATCAAACATAGCAAGTGGGATCATCTGTTCATGACTTTTAAAGGCACATTTTCAGGAACATAATTCACTGGAAGAAAAGACCACTTTCATATATAATCATGGTGCCAGTTTTGAAAAATCTGTTGGTAATTTAAACACTGCTTCTTGCTATTTGGGTTTTTTGAAATACATTGGTAATAGGACTCTCCAGAGAGAAAGAGACTTCTAAGGAAATGGCTCATGTGATTATGGAGACTGGCAAGTCCAAATCTGCAGTGTGGACTGACAGGCAGAGAAACCTAGGAGGACTTTCTGTGCAGATAAATTCCAAAGACAGTCTGCTGAAGAATTCCCTCTTATTTGGGGAAGGGTCAGTCTTTTTGCTCTATTCAGGTCTTCAACAAATTGGATGAGGCCCACTCACATTACAAAGTACAATCTTCTTTACTGATTAAAAATATTAATCTCATCCAAAAACACCTTCAAGAAACACCCAGAATAATGTTTGACCAAGTATCTGGTCATCCCACAGCCCAGTCAATTTGACAAAGAAGATTTACCATCATAACAGGAATGTGGCAGTGTTCACTGTTTATTAGTCTGCATATTGTAGGTTTAGCGTAAATGTCAACTGAATAGACTATTGCTAGTTTTGTGTAATTGTGCATAGCATAGGCTTTTGCTTCATAGAGACCTGAGTTTCAGCCCCTTTTATGCTAATCTATCTGGGTGACACTTAGTATGTTATCTCAAGATTGCACACTTCAATTTCCTCGTTTGTATTTTAGAAATAAAAAAAGAAATAATAATAGTAATGATTAGTACCTACTTCATGAAGTCATTATAAGGATTAAAATCAAATGCATGTAAAGCACTTAGTTCAGTACTAAGCATAGAGTAAGAAGTCAATAAATGTTCACTATTGTTCCAGTTATTTCCACATGATTTTCTCCCCTAATTGAATGATCAATTTCTCTAGACAGAGAATTTAGTTTTAATCTCTCTCAATCACCCTCCATGCCTAATCCATCATATACATCTGATAAGTATTAATGGGTTTAATTGGTCTCAGATTCTATGACTTGCCTTTTATGAAGAGAATGCTAGGGGCAAGACTACATTTTAATAACAGAATTTGTGTTCCTGTTTTTTTAAAGAAACAAATGTGGAAAATATTTCATATGCTATTGAAGTAGCAGGGGAAGCTAGACAAAATCCATGAAGCAGAAATAAGCTCTCAACAGGCTCTGGTGAAAAAAGATAAGGTCCTTCAAAGGAATAAATGTATTTATAAATGGAAAGTTCTGGAGCACACGTGTAGCATTCCACAGGCTTCAGGCACATAACTAAATTGGTGTGAATTCTATTTGAAGAAACTCCAGATTATTTTGAAGCAAATCCAAGATATCATATCATTTCTTCTACATATATTTCAATATGCATCTTTGGGGGGAAAAAAAGGACTTCCTGTTTAAAATCACCTCAGTACTATCAGTCCCTCCCAAATCAGGAAAAATTCCCTAATACTATAAATACCTAGTGCTCACATTTTCCTTTTTTAAAACATTTTAAAAAATGGTTTGTTCAAATCTAGATATAGACAAGGTCCATATATTGTTATTAATTGCATTTTATTGGGTTTTTTTCCTTTTATTTTATGTTGAAGAAAAATGCCACAGTCCCACAAACGGCCTCACTGTCTCGATTTTGCTGATTGAATATCCATGGACTCATTGAACACATTCCTTTAGCCTGTGTATTTTCTGTAAATTAAACTCTAAGATGGTCATTTTTAAGATTTTTTTTGTCTTTCTTTCTTTCTTTCTTTCTTTCTTTCTTTCTTTCTTTCTTTCTTTCTTTCTTTCTTTTTGCTAGGGGACAAACTACCTCCTAGATATTAGTATACTTCCATCAGAATGTATATATCTGGTTGTCTCCCTGGGATGCGAGCAGGCATTATTGAGATATGCCTCTATAATGATATTCTCATTCTATTATTTCTTCCTAACTTTTTGGCTATAATATTATTAAAGAGAAACCTTCCTTCATTACTATTAGGTCATTGTGAGCTACAGGTCATAATTGGGCCATCAATGATTGAAAATATAGTTTCATTACAATTTTAATAATTAAATGTTATAAGTTTGACATTATATTGCAGAATCAATCATTTCTCACCACGGTCAGCTGCTGGATTGTGTCTGTAGTCTGTGTAGTACACATTTATATCATGAAATAAACGCTCATTTTCAATTAAGGTTGATGAAAAAATGTGGTACCTCGTTTTTAAAGATAATCCACCAAAATTTAATCTATACCCCTAAAATTGATTATTTACTTTACAATAATGTTTTACTGTGAATAAAGACATAATGAATGTACTCATCTTTTTATTTCTCAAAGGAACAAAGGACTTGATTATGTCTATTGTTCTTTATTGCCACATTCCTTTCTAAAGATTGTAGTAACTTACAGTGCCATTAAGAATGAGTTCATAATTTCACTTCAATGTTGACAACTGTTATAATAAAAAATTAAACTTTTGGGGGGTGTTAACTTTATAATAAAATTAACTTTATAATAAAAAGTTAAACTTTCTGGGTGGCTCAGTCCATTAAGCGTCAGACCCTTGATTTTAGCTCAGGTCATGATCTCAGTTCGTGAATTCAAGCCCTGCATCCAGCTCCGTACTGGCATTGCAGAGCCTGCTGGGATTGCCTCTCTCTCCCTCTCTCTGATCCTCCCCCACTCATGCTCCTGCTCTCTCTCTCTCCCCCTCTCTCTCTCAAAAATAAATAAATAAGCTTAAAAAAATGTTCTAAGTTAAACTTTTTTGCTATATTAGTTGATGTAAAATGCTATCTTAAAGTTGCTTTCACTGGCATTTTTCTTTTATTACTATCAAGGATGAATGTTAGTTCCCATGTAGTTTCCATGTTGTTTACTAACTATAGTTCCTCTTAGGTAGAAGGGATATTTTTCTCGAATTTTTAAAAGACATGTCTGAATAACATAACTATACAATAGGAGCACGGAATTGCAGAATCTGGTGAATTCTTTTCACAATTTGGCTTCCTAGGAATAGATATAAATATTTCTGATTTTTACTTTTTTGGAAAGTTGGGCTGATTATACTTTAACTGCAAAAGAAGGTTGTTCAGTGAGTTTATATACTTCAAATGTTATGAAAAAGAGAGTATCGGGGTGCCTGGGTGGCTCAGTCAGTAAAGCGTCCAACTTCGGCTCAGGTCATGATCTCACGGTTTGCGATTTCGAGCCCTTCATTGGGCTCTGTGGTGACAGCTCAGAGCCTGAAGCCTGCTTTGGATTCTGTATCTTCTCCTCTCTCTGCCCCTCCCATGCTCCTGCTCTGTGTCTGTCTCTCAATAATAAATAAACGTTAAAAAAAATTTTTTTTTAAAGTAGAGTATCCAGTCATTGTTTTAAATATTTTTTAAAGTATGACTTTAAAATATAAAGGTAGCATTACAAAAAGAAACGTTACTCCAAAAGCAATCCTGAATCTTATTACACTCAGTTATATCACTGAACTTGGGATCAGGAATTTTCTCTGAATAACAGAACTATTTGCCTCTTATATTCCTATTGGCGCAGGGGGTGGGGGGGTGGGGGGGTGGAAGAGAATAGATATAAGTTAAAAGTTCCTTAAAAACCAGTTCTTATGAAAAAAATCTATTTATTTAGCAAATAGTAATTAGTACATTGGGTTTCTTGAGGATGGAAGCAGGGAGTACTGTTTTGAGAAAGAAGCTTCCCTGAGGGTTTGAATTAATGATGACATATTCTCCTGTTTTTTTGTTTCTTGTTTTGTTTTTTGTTTTCTTTTTTTGTTATTGTTGTTTGATGTTTGTTTGTTTGTTTGTTTTTTCCATCAGAAAACCCAGAGGATTTAACAACCAATCGTGTGAACACCCAGATACAAGTCAGCGTGGTGTCTGCTTTCCTGAGAAACTGACTTTCCAAGCTGGACCCTGGTCCCGGCCTAATTCAGAGAAGCAAGAAGAGGAGAAGGCTCTGAAGAAGACGTGCACAGAGTAGCTGGCTGGACTTGGCTACAGGTTAGATAGACCTCGTGTACTCAAATTAACTATTTAAATTATTTAACTTAACTATTAAATTATATTAAATATTAAATTAAACTATAAATTATAAACTTAACTAATTTAAATTATTTAAATTAACTATTAAATTATTTAAAACTGACAGGGATTTTTGCTTAAACATTTTGGTTTCGCAATCTTCTTGAACCGGAGACAAAATCACAGTGAGAGAATGCCCAGGTGATAATGATTTTGCAGAATATTTTATATCTCTAATGGATTTTACTTCTAGGAAATTTACATCAATTGTTTTCCCTAGTTTACGGTGGACTTTTCTTCTTTTAATTGGCACCTTAGTGCCCGATTAAATAATGAGCAATTAGAATAGCAATAACATATAATTAACTTTTGAAAACTAGTGAATGTATCAAAGGGTTAGGCATTAGGAAATCCTAATTTTAAACCTAGCTTGTCAATGATGCGCTCTATCTCCATGCTTACTATTTCTTCCATTTCTGAAACTAATGTAAACCTGGAAATTATGTCAAAATAAATAGTAGCCAGAACTTCCATAATCACTCTTTTAAGTAGCACATGGATAAGGAGATATTCTCAAAGAATGGGAAATAAATTTGTCCTCTGGGTGTTAAACCGAAAATTAACCCTGAGATGCACCTTTCAGAAACGAAATAGCCTGCCGCATAATTAACATAGTAAAGGTAAGAAAGGTAGAGAAACATGGTCTGCCACAAAATACAGGAAAACGAGATTCACCGTGTAATGTTTGCAGAGCCCAGTTAGTTTGTCTTGAAGAAAGGAAACCAAGCCAGCTTCTAAGTATCGGGTCTGCCTGGTAGGTTTTTCCTTAGAGCAGAAATGCGTGCTTGGGCTCTCTTAACGTAATGCCATTAAATTTAAGTCTCTCACAAGTACCTCATCTTCTAAGCTTATGCCCCTCAAGGTATAAGCTAATAGTTCAGATTCTTCTGGGGTTTCAGTTCAGAGAATAAACGGGAAAAAAATTAAACAGTAGGTTCCCTGATCCCTAAAGGTTTGATTTCTCATTGTAAATTAATAAAGTACCTTTCTGGTTTCATATGTCAGTCCTCTGGGAGGTTTGCAAAATTGAGCATCCCCATTTTGATCAATTTCAAAATTAAAACTATATATATTTCTTTCTTTTTGAGAGGGTACAAGTGGGAGAAGGGCAGAAGGAGAGAGGGACAGAAGATCCCAAGGGGGCTCTGCCCTGATAGCAGTGAGACTGACTGGGGCTTGAACTCATGAACTGTGAGATCATGACCTGAGCTGAAACCAAGAGCCGGTCACCTAACCCACTGAGCCACCCAGGCTGATCAATTTCAACTATTGATGAAACATTTTCCAATCTGTGGTATTTGGAGCAGACTCTATGGTTAAGTTAGTTCTCTAAGTCTTCACCAAGTAATCCCCTCCGCATCGATGAATATCAAGCAAACCTTTTCCTTTCCAAAATGTCTACACCCCTACTAGTGAGCATGGTGCACTCAAGGTCACACTTCAGCTACAGAATGTAAACATAATGGCGGATGCACATTATGCATCCCAGGGATGCATCCTGGGATGACATCCAGAAGTTAGCTTTTCTTTCTCCTTCAGGTGAAACAGATCTTACTTGCTCCATCTCCTTTGAACTATACAGTGGCAAATAGAGCTCCTTCCACATCTGAGGACCTCCATAACAGGTGTTAAAATGATGGCTGCTCTTGTGCATGTTTGATTCTCTCACAAAGGATAAGAGAAAGCTTGCCGTTCTTGGAGTATTTTCATGACTATGTGTGAATGGAACATTTAGTCTCAGAGTATGGCCCTAAAGACAGTAGAACTGCCCACAACTTGGGTGACTTGTTTCTTAATAGATAGACACTCCTCAGATTCCGGCGGGGGTGGGGTGGGGGAATCAAAGCAAAGAAATGAAGATAACACCATCATCACCAGTTAAGGCCCTCTCCAGGGTACCCACTAGAGATTCGGCCCTCCCCTTCCAGGTCCCTTCTGTCTTCCATCAGGGTCCCAGGGGATCCCCACGGCCTCCTTTCTCCGGCCCTCGGCAACCACGATAGCTCCTCCTTTAGCTGCTCCCCACCAATCCCAATCTCCCTGCGTAGTGAAGAATAACTCCAGGTTTAGGTGTGTTCCTACAACTCCTGAGCTCAGATTCTGCCCACAGCCACCTTAAACCTGTGGAAAGGAGGGGCGCCTGGGTGGCGCAGTCGGTTAAGCGTCCGACTTCAGCCAGGTCACGATCTCACGGTCCGTGAGTTCGAGCCCCGCGTCAGGCTCTGGGCTGATGGCTCGGAGCCTGGAGCCTGTTTCCGATTCTGTGTCTCCCTCTCTCTCTGCCGCTCGCCCGTTCATGCTCTGTCTCTCTCTGTCCCAAAAATAAATAAACATTGAAAAAAAAAATTAAAAAAAAAAAAAAACCTGTGGAAAGGAGACCATGTGGTCGGCTGCATCCCTTCCTAAATGCTACTGAAAGTCCCAGAATTAACCATCACCGTAGAGCTGTGTGTCCACAGCCTTAAAGCTCCAGGTGTTGCTCAGGGCCCAGGAGAGATAATATCTTATTCCTGCTGCTGCTTTGGGGTGAGGTTGTTTGGTGCTGCTACAGGATACTTCTCTATTGGTCCCAGGGGTTTCAAATAGAGCCAGAGCCCCACTGTGAACTTGAACGTTACAGCAAGAGATAGGCACAGGCTGCTGTCCCAAAAAGCCAGAGTGAGGCCTCCATTGAGAAAACTTCTTGGCCCTGCCCCTGGTGCCGAACATACCTGCCAGAGTTCTTCCTGCTTATTCCCTGAGTGCCACATAGGGATGAAATGTACTATTTCTCCACGTCATTTCTGCTTTCCTCTAGTCAGATTTTCTTGTTTGGGTGTGTGGATGTGGCATATCCAATTCTGGAAGGCTTGTCACGTTTTGTTAAATAAAAGTGAACTTTGTAGTTGGCAGATTTGTTGATTTATGTGTCGGTGCTGAGTAACTGCCTTTAAAAGATACATAGCACTGTTATAACAGCATTCAACTTTTCTTTAATACTAAGGATGGGGGTTGTATAAGTGACATGGACATTTTTGTATGCTAAATTGGAGGCTACATTTTTATCAGAAATGGAGAAAGACACATGACACAGAAGTAGAGAAGCAGAGTCTAATGCCAGTGGTTTTCAGCCTTTGGTATTAGGACTTTGGACACTAAAATAATATCAGAATAAAGTAAACAGTTTAAAAGTTTATAAAAATGTTACTTTTGTAACTTTCAATTTTTGGTTACGCTGAATACCAAGGTTGCTATAATTGGGAAGCCAGTAATAAAATGAATAAAATAACTTTTACCTATAGAGAGATGACTGCAAATACAACATTGGCTAAATCAGTGAATATATTCACTTGTTTGCAGAATGATGCAAAGTAATACCCATCTTCCTGGTACTTACATGCTTATTATTATTGCTGGGACTCAGGAGAACAATATTCTCACAGCTTCAAGGTAAATATTAAAAATATTGTGAAATTTAAAATTCACCGTACAAGTTGTCAGACATAGAGCGCAGAATTCCAAAGCTATTCACACTGGAAAATTAACATCAAAAGTCAGCTAGAGGGGCACTTGGGTGGCTCAGTCGGTTTAAGTGTCCAACTCTTGATTTTGTCTCAGGTCAGGATCTTGCAGTTTGTGGGATCAAGCCCCGTGTTGGGCTGTGTGCTCGCAGCACAGAGTCTGCTTGGGATTCTCTCTCTCTCTCTCTCTCTCTCTCTCTCTCTCTCTCTCTCTGCCCTCACCCTGCTCACACTCTCTCTCTCTTTCAAAATAAAGAAATAAACTTAAAAAAATCAGCTGGATTTCTCCATTTGTGTGTGTGTGTACACTGTAGAAATTAAGAACAGGGCTTTTAGCTTGAGGGGGACCTGGGTTTGAATCCTGACTCTGATACTCCCTAGGTGGGTGATCTTGGGCCAGTTGCTTAACTTTCACGGACTTATGTGAATTTTCCAACCTACAAAATGAGAACGATAATACATACATGCCTGCTAAGAGTCAAAATATTTAACTAACTGGTACACCTTGGGAACAACTGGTACAGCTTGAGCACCAACTGGTCAGATAGACTTTGGCCTTGGCCCTGGAGCAAGGTCCTGAAGAGTTCCTACTGTGCCCAGTGTTACCTCTTCAGTTTCTAGACTTAAAAAGGGCAAGGCTGAGTGACCCCAGAAGAGCTGGGCAACTACAGAAACATGGTTGAGAGGGCATTTGGGGAATTTAGGGCACAGCTCTTCACAGTCCACTATGGAAGTATTTCATATGTCTGTATGAAATATGTTTTAAGGACCAGTTAAAGGACACGTTTGGCCATCTGGCTGTGTATCCTCATCATGCAGAATTAATGTGAGGATTAAATGATATAATATAGGTAAAGTACTCAGCACGTATTAAGTTCAATAAATGGTAGCTATAAAATAATAATAATAATAATAGTGCCATAATGGGAATAAAATAATACCAAACTCAGGATTACAGTGAGAATTAAATAAGAAAACATGTTATTTAGTTCAAGGCTTGGCTGTTAGTAAGTTCTTAACATATAGTAGGCATTGTTACTGTTGTTCTTATTACTTTTACTATTAGTGTTATTATGTAATGTGTGGTGTGGGGGCTAAATTGGGTGCAGTGGATTAAAAGACCCATGGGATCAAGCAAATATTGCACATATCAAAGCTTTAAATGATGACTGCACTCAGGTTATAAGGCTGTGGGAAATAATATGAAAAAACTGGTGAGTAATTTTAGGAAAAAAAAACAGTAACTCTTACAAAACGTCTTCTGAGAATATATGTAGTTTGTCAAACAGGACAAAAGAAAATTAAATTCATAAACATAATTGCATTTGACAAATTGTTTACTATAAACCCAGAGACAGCAACATGTAAAAGGAAGTGACAAAATGATCAAATCAATTCTAACATACTAGAAGCAACTTAAATTTTAATTTTTATTGGTAATTTAAAATTTGATGGCATACTGTTTCCATTTCTGGAAGTTTATATCAGACATAAATCATATTTTTGGCTAAATTAGCAAACAGGTAATGATTTTTTCCTTAAATACACCAGCTCAAATCTTGAGAGCCTTCTGAAAGCTTTCTCAGACTATGTGATTTAACAGTTTCTCAGACGGTGGTTATGCAAAATGAAATAGCTACTTTAAAATCATCTGCCTGTTCTTCCTAAAATCGACATTCAAAACAGGGTAATTTAATAGATTTTGGGTTTGTGGGTTTTGAGCCTCAATTGTGTCTTGGCACTCAATAGTAAATCAATTAATTACCAAATTGCTATCTCATTTTACAATGATCTTAAAGACTCCAGTGAACAGTTAGTGGTCTAGTGGTTTGGAAAATGTGGGTGAGATGAAGTGAAACTCTATTGAACTGACAACTGAAATTAACAGTATTTTCTTCTTAGTGACTTTATTTCAGGATGATATAAAGGTCAACCAAATTATTTTTTGTTTCTCCATAAGGTAACAATCTTCACCATTGTTCTACAGGAGGTTTGTCTGAGAACATCAACCACCTAATGAAGCCCAGAGCCGAACTGAGGGTCTTACTCTCAATTGTGATTCAAAGTTATGTTTTTCTCATTTTGATGGTAAGCTCAAAGCTAATTATTATTAGTCAATGTCATACCACAAGTTCTGCTACAGCCTTAAAGGGATTTTTCCACTCAAACAATCTTTTTAAAAAAAGCTTTTTAATGTTTATTTATTTTTATAAAGAGACAGAGTGTGAGTGGGGGAGGGGCAGAGAAAGGTAGACACAGAATCTGAAACAGGCTCCAGGCTCTGAGCTGTCAGCATAGAGCCCGAGGTGGGGCTCGAACTCATGAACCGTGAGATCATGACCTGAGCCAAAGTCAGACGATTGCCTGACCCACCCAGGCACCCCTCAAGCAATCTTGAGAGAACAGAGGTTGCTACCACCTAAACTCTGTTTAAACAGAATTTTTTTTTAATTGTACTCACAGTAATCAGACTGTACTTCATTATTAAACAGTGTGCATATGTAATTTTCTGGCTTCTGCTGATTCACTAGCTTTCAAAAGGTTCACTCTATCTGGAGGACGAAATAAAGGCAATTGCTTGCAGAGAAGGATGCTGAAACCAATTGGGGCTATAGAGAAAAAAAGGTAAGAGCAAGATATTGAAGACCTACTCTTATCCACAGAGATGATATTGTTGAAGACAAAAGTATAGAGAAGTAACACTGACTTTGAACACTCCCCCACACACACTGTGTATCCACAAAGGATATATCTTTTACGCCATAATTATTTTCTCTGCTTATTGGGGGGAAAACCTGCTATTTATTAATAATTAATTGGTTATGAAGAAAACTTCTATATTAGTTGCAAGAATGTATAATGTTTAATAGTGTGATTATTGCATCACAGGTAAATTGCATATTTCTGTAAGTAGCCAAATGTAATTTAATTAAATATACTTTAACTCTTCGTCTAACATTTAATCAATAGAAATTCAAGCCAGGTGAATAAAGAGGAATTAAAGAGCAGGCTATACTTGCTCAGCTCTGATAATTATTCTTAATAATGTTAAATAAAATATTAATATTTTAAAATCATCCAAGTTATATTAGAACAGGTGACTGATAGCAGCAAATGCCCCACTTTGAAGAATGCAAGTACTTTTTGACATTCTCCCAGGTTGGATTCAATGATGCATCTCCTTCGACTCTGATCTGAGGGCCAGGGAGAAGTTGGTAACTAGGTTTCTGAGGAAGGGCTGAGGGACAAGAGGAAGAATAGAAATCCAGGAAGAAGGGAATTCCAGGTTTCAACTGGAGACAAATCCCATCTATATGTTCTACAAAAATCCCCAATGAGAACTGTTAAGATTCTGAGACACTCGTATGTCCATGATCTGGCCTGAAATAAGAACAGGTTCTTTTTGGTACTGACCCAGTGCACCTACTCTGCTGCTGAGAAGCATAAGATCTTGTTTAGGAGTTGGTAATAGAGTAATCATTTTAGGGAAGCTATAGGACAATATTAAAACTACAACCTAAGTACCGCATCAGAGTTTAAATAGCAACTTGATAAAACCCAAGAGATGGAGCAAAATTGAGTGCAACCTAAAAACTGGCATTTCTCCCAGTATACCATTTAATTAATTAACATGGACAAAATTTTGCATTTTCTTGTCTGACATATCAAAACAACTCAATAAAGTAAAAACAAGATGCTATTCAGAATTCTAATGCAATTTTGTGGAGCTCTCACATTCATTAATTACGGAGTTGGATGAAGGCCCATTAATTAGAATTCAGATTCACATTTTCAAGGTTAAGTTGTATTTGCATCTTCCTATACAGGTACATAAATAAAAACAACATATAAAAAATAATAATGAGGGGTGCCTGGGTGGCTCAGTCAGTTAAGCCTCTGACTTTGGCTCAGGTCATGATCTCACAGATGGTGGGTTTGAGCCCTGCATTGGGCTCTGTGCTGACAGCTCAGAGCCTGGAGCCTGCTTCAGATTCTGTGTTTCCCTCTCTCTCTGCACCTCCCCTGCTCATACGCTGTCTCTCTCTCAAAAACAAATAAACATTAAAAATAAAATAAAAAATTAATAATACTGAGTAGGGGCACCTGGGTGGCTCAGTCAGTTGAGCATCTGACTTCAGCTCAGATCATGATCTCACAGTTCATGGGTTCGAACCCGATGTCAGGCTTTTCACTGACAGCTCAGAGCCTGGAGCCTGCCTCGGATCCTCTGTCCCCCTCTCTCTCCCTCTTTCTCTGCCCCTCCCCTGCACATGCTTGCCCACTCTTAAAAATAAATAAACATTAAAAAAATAATATAAGTAAAATATGCACATATATGTATGTGTTTGAAAAGTTATTTATCTTCCCTGTTTTGATTGTGAGGGTTTTTTTTCCTCTTTTTTCCCACACTACAGTGGAAAGTCACAGACTGGTGTATTTAACAGTAATCTCCTCTTTGTTTACAGTGATAATATTGACCCACCATTAGATGTTTGAATTGAATTTCTGGTCATTTCATGCTCATGATTCCACTGAGTTACCTGCTCTTTCTTGTCCTACTTTGGAGCTGAAAGTGCAAGCTATGGTCATGGGACAAGTTTTCCTGTGTGTAAAGCTAACAACTACTTCTGAGGTTTGAGACTACAATTTTACATTCATTAATAATTCTGGATAAAAATCAAGTGAGCTAGTAGAACATACACACATCACCTTCCCATGTCTTCATATGCATGCATAAACACACACACACATACACACACACACACACACACACGGACAACAACATTACTCCTGCTTTGTACAGATAAGCTGCAATCTTCTTTTCTGCAGACAGGATGTTTCTTCATGCAAGGTCACTAAGTGTACATATGTTGATTGGCAAGAAATATTGCTCCATCTAGAAAAGTGACCACTGACTCAGAGGATCTGGTCAGTGAACAAGCAGGTCTTAAGTTGGAGGTGACAGAACTAAGAAATTTCTAAACTTTAACTTCCTATGGACCTTCTTTACTCTATTTACCTGTAATGTCCTACATAGGTACAGTCAGTAAATCTCTGAATACTCTCAACATATATTATTTTCATATTATATTCAAGATGACAAATATAAAAGTGTGCCACTTTTAACAAGTGAATTCTAAGACAGTACCCCGGGTCTTAAACTATGAACTCCTTGAGGACGAGTATGTGGAACTGTTAGCCCACAGGCACCTTGCACAACAGCTAACATTCCCTGAATGTTCAACAAATATTTGTTGAATAACTGAATGGTGACAGAAAAGGTGAGGGTGGAGGAAGAGAGCCAAAATCTAGCCTCTGGATCAGAATAGCAAAGCCACTGGTATAATTTTGTGAATGGACCTTCTAAAACTGTCAACAGACTGATTGTAATGACAGATTTACAATAGCTTAGTCTAGGAATTCTCTAGAGGAAATCAATTTATTTCACTGGAATAGCAACAATTGTCTGTGAAGTCTTTGATTAAATCAATATTGTGCAGGATAACACCACTTAATTCATTTTTCCTTCTCTCCTAGTGAGTCATCTTAGTTTATCTCCCTTGAACTCATAAAAATTCAATTTACTATTCTAGAACATTCCCTGATTTCTTCACTGGTCACTTAAAAGTTAACATTTTACAGGCTAGGTGGTCAAGCAAATGAATATTTGAGTTCTTCAACTTCACAAACTGTGTCCCTGCCCTACAGAAGAATACTGTGTCACAGGGAAGACAGACATTAAGCAGATTGCAGTAAAAACTTACATGGTTACCAGCGTGCAAAGTATTTGCACAGGTATGGGACACTGTGGGAATATTTAATGAGGACTGTGCAGAATTAGCTGGACAGCTGACTTGGCACTTGTTTGAGGCACCAGCAAAGGCTCAAGAAAGAGAGAGGGAGAGAGAGAAAGAGAGGGAGCACAAGCACATATAAGGCAGCATGTGTGAGAGAAAGAGGGAGATAATCTGAATCAGAAGAAAATCTAGAAAGAAGTTATTCTGAATATGTATACATTGTGTTGTATGTCATTTCCAAAAAAAGTACATGTTTCACACTTTTATTTTGTGTTTGAATTCATATTTAGGTGTTTTGGGGGAGGAGTCAACAAAATCTTTTAAGTGCTTAGCGTTTATAAATGTCCCCGCTCTGCAAGGGGACCTAACCTCTGAAGGGTAACTTTTAAGCTGAGACTTAAACAACGAAGAATTAGCCAAGTAAGAAGAAAGTAGAGGATATCAGAAGAGATTTCCAAATAGAAGGTATGTGCAGAATGTGAAATGATCCAGGGTGCCTGAGACCACAGTCTTGGCTGCATTCATCTATCTCCTCTCTTCTGTAGGGAGCCATTGGAAGGCCTCCTTGCCATGAGAGCCATGTTGGGACATTAACCACAGGTAAATGTGCAATCACAGTAACGTAGATACAGGGTTTAATTTGTCCAGCTTTATTTGTATGACAAAACATTTTTTAAATGTTTATTTATTTATTTTGAGAGAGAGAGAATGCATGCACAAGCAGGGGAGGGGCAGAGAGAGAGGAAGAGAGAGAATCCCAAGCAGGCTCTGAGCTGAGCATGAAGCTCGATCTGGACCCTATTTCACAACCATGAGATTATGACCTGAGCCAAAACCAAGAGTTGGACGCTCAACTGACTGAGCCACCCAGGTGCCCCTACAAAAAAAAAATTTGAATACATATTGTGTCCCAGGCCTTAGGTTAAATGCTGGGGATACCCAAGGATTTCTGCTGCTCTAGGTTATTGTGGATCCATTGCCAGATTTCAGTTATTTCCAGCTGAGATCTTCCTCTCACGTGACTCCCTGAGAAGTGTGGTTTCTGCTGGTTATGTTTTGTTTCTGCCCCAGCAGCCTATCTTCTATAATCCCAAACCAACACAGACCCTGTCTTAGTTCATCCCAGAGTCCTTCTCCACTAAGGAAGCAACAGGCTTTTTGCCTTTGTGTGAATCTCTTATACCCTTCCTTAGTGGTAAACTATTACCGAAATCAGATGGTCAAGCTAGCCCCTCAACGAGTAGCTACTCTCATCCTGTTTCCCATACAGATGTCTCTTTGAACTAGCATTTCTCAATACTCAACTTCCAACCCATTCTAGTTGTTGCAATCTTAACAAACATTGTTCTTAATTTCTCTTTGACTCAGCATGTTTTATTCTCGCTCACATTTTTTTTTCTCCTTTCATATATTGCCTTACCTAGCTTCAGCTTTTACTCACTGAATGTTTACTCATTGCTTCCAGTCAACCTGCTACACACACAAGTTAGCATTGATAGTCACTTGTAAAGTAGTGAAAATACATATGTAATTGCTGTGGAGGTAAAGAAAATCACATAATCTTCAGATTAGATTACAGTAAAACTTTGGATTTTGAGTAATTTGTTCTGCAAGTATCCTGCAAGACAAGAAAACATTTCTAATAAATTTTAACTTAATAAATAAGCGATGTCTTGCAATAGGAGTAGTATGTGATGCTGAACATCACATGATCACACCTGAGCCAATGGTTCTCTCTCTTACTCACTGCAGGATTGTGGGTGATCGTCTCCCATGCTCAGATGCTTAGTCTCAGGCCATGGTGTTTGGCAGAAATCAGTGATTTTTCAGAAGGTTGGAAGGTGCCCACAAATGACACTAGTGTATTTTTTTGTCACTTCAAAGCACCTACGGACAGTCCTTTGCTTTTCCATACGAGAGTAAGCTTAGGAATGCTTTGCTTCATTCTAGGTCAGGCTGACTGAAGACATAGACCCCTTCTTCTGCTTCCTTATTGCCAGTTACATTAAATACAGTATATGACAAGAGCTTATTAATACTATAGTCAACATCCGTGCAAATGTGTACAATGACTCCTGTGCAGAAAAAGATTCCATTGAGCCAATAGATAGCAGTAATTCTGTTGGTGATAGTGAAAGTCATCCTACACAATAATCCTCCTCTCTCTTGTCTCCCTCACACCAACCATGAAGATTTTCAAAGGTAAGTGCAGGTTAATTTGTTTATTTTTCTTTATATTTTGTATTTTCTTTATTATTTTGTATTATGGTACTGTAATCATTTTTATATGAGTATTTTGGGGCTGTGGAATGAATCATCTAAGTTTCCATTCTTTTTTTTTTTTAACATTTATTTATTTTTGAGACAGAGAGAGCATGAACAGGGGAGGGTCAGAGAAAGAGGGAGACACAGAATCCGAAACAGGCTCCAGGCTCTGAGCTGTCAGCACAGAGCCCGACGTGGGGCTCGAACCCACGGACCGCGAGATCATGACCTGAGCCGAAGTCGGACGCTCAACCGACTGAGCCACCCAGGCGCCCCTCCATTATTTCTTATGGAGAAATTCGCTTTGATATACAAGTGCTTTGGATTACAAGCACGTTTCTGGAAAGAAATTTGCTTGCAAATAAAGGTTTTACTGTATCTGGGATTCATTGTCTCATCTTAAAACTAATCTTTCTGAAAACAAAAAACAAAAAAAATAATCTAATCTTTATAATGAATGGTTATGTCATACTTTCCTTTATTCCTTTTATTCAGAAAAGATTGAAATTACAATCTTTTGTCTTATGAAATACATGTATTACAGTAAGATGTTAGGGAAGTGAACTAACCAACCAACGGGAAACTAAGAGTAGACAAGTAAAAACTCTGGATAAAAGTAATTCACAAAATGTATAGTGTAGTCTGGGTACTTGCCATAAGGAAGCCTCTGAATTTTTAAAGTATGAATACATGATGGAAGGAAACACATTCATTACATAATTCAAAATGCCCAGAAGATTATAAAACAAACTGTTGCTCAAGAGAAGCACAGTCATTTGTGGTAATGAATTTCTGCTGGTTCTTGTTAAGAGAACATGATGAACAGCATTCTCACCTGCACCTCCACAGTAAAAACAGTTGTGGGATTCCTCAGGCTGCTTCTCTATGGTCCCCAGACTCCAGCTGTTCATATCTCCCTAAACTTCAGTAAAAATAATCACCGGACAAGCTAAAACAAGACTTTCCAAACAGATTTCTGATCACTTTTCTTTAATCTAAAGATAAAATTTAGATCACCCAAATAGAGTGAATGGTCTTCAGGAAATCTTCCATTAACACTATTGCTCCCAACTGAGCATTTCTGATATCCGCAAAGCGGACAGATATGTTGGCAATTTAGGGCATATTCATTTCCATTAGTGCTCAGCAGAACTGGGGCTAGGGCTAATATTGTTTCATAAAAGTTTAAGGAAACAGAGGGGACCTAAGGAAATATTTGTGAACTAAGCCAAGATTTTCCTCAGAAAACAATTGTGGATCCATTCTAATACAGATAATGCAGTCATTTACCCCCATTTTTCAATTGTGGTAAAACAGACATAAAATTTATGGTCTTAACCATTTTTAAGTGTATATTTCAGTGGTAGTAAATATATTCATAATGTTGGGCAACCATCACCAACATCCATCTCCATAACTCTTTTCACCTCTTTGAAAATTTATTGTATTATTTTATTTTATTTTTTTTTACTCCTTTCATCTTGTAACAGTAAAACTCTGTACCCATTAAACTCCCTATTTCCCCCTCTCTCCAGTCCCTGGCAACCACCATTCTATCTTTTCTGAATTCAACCTAATGCAGTCATTTAAAAATAATTTTTTAAAAATATTTATTTGTTTTTTGAGAGAGAGAGATACAGACAGAGACAGAGACAGAGCCGCGGAAGGTCAGAGAAAGAGGGAGATGCAGAATTCGAAGCAGGCTCCAACTCTGAGCTGTCAGCACAGAGCCCAACACAGGACTCGAACTCAGGTACCATGAGATGGTCATCTGAGCTGAAGTTAGAAGCTTAACCAACTGAGCCACCCAGGTGCCCTTAATGCAGTCATCTTAATCAGAAAGAAAAACACTCATAAAATATCTTATATCAAGCAGTGAAATTTCCTCATGAAGCTCACAACTTAAAATATGACAAAACTAATGCCTCTAGATGGCTAAATAATTTAATCTATTGTGTAGCGCAACTAACCAAAACTTGGCTAGGTTTAGAGACTGTCAGTTAACAACAGTGGCTTTGGTTTTGCTGCAGCTGATCTGAGGCTATCACTCTTTCTGTTGGTAATTCAATCACAGACTCTTGTCTATTTGAGTGTCTCCCCTCTTATGACAAGTAAAACTAAGTGAAAAAAAGTATACAGGTTCATTTTTCTATGTTTTACAAGAGAGGTGATAGAATGCTCCATCTGGTTCATGCAAAAGTAGTATTGAGTTATTAAAGGGCAACTTAAAAATAAGCAAGAAGGAAGGTGCTGACCATATTTATGTTCGCATACTTAAGCTCTTCAAGAAAGAGGTCAATTTTTTTTTTTTAATTTTAGAGAGAGAATGGAGGAGAGCAGCAGAGAGGGAGGGTAGAGAGGGAGAGAGAGAGAGAGAGAGAGGGAGAGAGAGAATCTTAAGCAGGTCCCACACTCAGCACAGAGGCCCACACAGAGCTCCATCCCACAATTCTGGGATCATGACCTGAGCCAAAATCAAGAGTAAAACATTCAATTGACCGAGTCACCCAGGTGCCCCAAGAAAGAGTCGTTTTTCTGTATTCTAACCTTCATAGTGGTTTTAAGTTTCAGTTCTATGTAAGCGTAAATAGACAAAAATTAAAACTGTTTATGTAACTTAGTCCACAATTGATACTTGTTTGGGAAATTTTCAAGAAAATCTGCAAATATGTAATGTTATATTGTTCTTAATGAATTTCTTCACAAGGTGATAAATATATAATCCTGGTCAGTGCTGGAAAAGGTTGCTTGAAGTCTGTTTTCTCTCTGCCTGAAAGCTGATCTAGAAATTCTGGAATGATAATTAATCAGAAAATTACCAGAAGTGATAATTAATCACTTTTTAAGTGGAATAATGTATAATCTACTAGATTTATGATTTTGAGAAGGTAGAAAGTTGTCCTTTTAAAAAATGAGAAAGAGCAGATTCTAGGGAGCATCTAATGGCTCCTATTGCTGAAGAAATAATTAAGGCATTAAGGCAAAAGACTGGTAAGACTCTGTGTCCTCCAATCAGACTGACCCTTGAAGAGTTCTAAGAGGCACACAACAGAGAGTGGCCTGAGTCCAATGGATGATGACCACTGGTCTTACTGCATAGCCTGGGATCTACTGAAATCATTCAGTATGCTTTGCTTTATATTACTTTGATATTCCTGCACTAGGTATTTTTTCTTTAACTACTCATTTACATATAAGTAAACTGATATGTAAATGATATCAGAATAACTGACTTATTTAACAAACATTTATTGAGTACCCTATAGACACTATGGGTACCGAAATGAATGAGCCAGAAATTTTGACCTTAACAAGCACATAGCCTGTGCTTTCTATTGATCGTCCAAGACAATCAAGAAAAATATCCTTCTTCGTTTTGTTCTTTGTTATACCTGTCACACTAAACCAAGAGATGTATTTTTCCCCCCTGGGATTAAACACATCTCACAAGTGTAACTAGCACAGAATTATATTAACAAGTTTACTCAAGAAAAAGAACCATTTCTCATGAATTCAGTGGCTGTTATGATGCTGGTAAACTTTTTCTCTTGGAAGGTCTGTCACCTCACTGGGAATGGCTTAAGTTTCAGGTTTCCTTGTCTGTCACCAAACACAGCTTCCTACAACATGCTTTATTTACTTCTGGCCCTTTGCCAGTCTAGCACTTTTGACCTCAGTGCTTCACTCTAGCAGTAATTTCATATCTGACCTTTCTTCTCTCTCCTACCTATCACGTATAGTGTCTATGGAATAGCATTCTGATTTCATCCCGTCATTTCCTTGTTCAGAAAATTCCAGGGATTGCCCATCTCCTGTAAACTCTTGTGACTAGCTGGAAACTCCCCCAGCGCTATGCTTATCCTTACCCAACCCCACCTCTTATTACTATTTATTACTCTTATTAGCTGTAACTCAAACACCTTGAGCTTTCTCTACTCTTTGAGTATTTGTGCCTGCAGTTATTTAACTGATACCTCTCTGTAACTTCGCTTTCCAACTAGGTTGTGAACTCCACCCTGAAAGAAGGGGTCACCTTAAAAGTTGCATTTGTGTCTTCTCCTAGTTTTAGGCCATTGCTATGCATACATAATGGTGCTCACTACTTAAGAAATAGCTGTGAAATAAATAAATTACTCCTGACTCCAAACACATTTTTTAATTTTTTTTTTTAAGTTTTGGGAGAGAGAGAGACAGACAGAGCATGAGTGGGGGAGGTGCAGAGAGAGAGGGAGACAGAATCGGAAGCAGGCTCCAGGCTCCAAGCTGTCAGCACACAGCCCTACTCAAGGCTCAAACTCATGAACCGTAAGATCATGACCTGAGCCCAAGTCGGACGCTTAACCAACTGAGCCACCCAGGCGCCCCTCTCTCTTCTACAGCTGGTGCCTGCCTTACGTCCTGTGTATTCCCCTGTCACTGCTTTTTAAACCTTTCCAACTAAACCAATAGGAAGAAATTCTTTTTATATTGTGGCCTTAATATTATGCATGTGTCTACAAGCACACACACAGACCTGAAACAAAAGTTTCACAAAACAATACATATTACACTAGGCAATATATTCTGATTTTTCTGTTTCTATTTTTTTTAATGCCGATCATGACATATTTAAGTTGATTTCATTACCACTAATGGGTTATACTCCACAGTATAAAAATACTCTATGCTTTTTCGATTAATATGAGGTATATAATATTGCTCTTGAAAAGTGCTTTGAGAACAAAATACTGCTTTGAGGGTTCATTCTATTCCTGACAGTCTGAGCTACAATTATGATCTTTATAGTTATCTTAAGATCACTCCTCACCACATCCCACCATAGCATTTAGAATCAAGTCCTCTTCCCACTTCTACCTTTTGAAATTTAGGACACTGTTAAATAATGCACAAAGTATCCTCTGGATTTCTACTTCTAACATAAGAAGAATCAATACAACATTGTCTTGATAAATGTTAGTGGCATATATATAAAAATTTCCAGGCCTAATTTTAATCAGACCACTTGCAGGTGAAAAGTAGGTATGCTAAGTAGGTATGGTCATATTTTTGTTTCTCTACATATCTTTAGCACACAAGTTTTGTTGCTTGACCATCCAGAGTCTGAATCCTAGCTTTGCCAAGTTCCTTACTCTGAGCAAATTTTTAACCTGAGCCTCCATTTCTGCATCCATACAATGGAAATAATAATATCAACTTCAAAGGATAGAGGGGAGTTAAATTAGACCATGCAAGTAAAGAGCATAGTATAGGGCCTGTGACACACAAGTGCTCCATGCATGGTAGTAATATTTTATTAGTATAACAACAAGTAAATGTATCTCAAACTTCCTTTTAGGGTCAAAAAGCAAGGTTCAATCATAAGAACAAAAGTGAGGTTATTTTTTCCTTTAAATATCTAGCTAATTTCTATAGTTGGATTACTTATAATATTCCGCTGCTGGTTTTATACGTCATAAACATCCCTAAGGAAAGGCTCTATCTGTGGCGCGGGATACTCATTATATAGTAAGGAATCTTTATAGAAAGGAAAATATTATGTACATATGCAATAGCTTGCCTGGTCATTTACTCTCATTTCTGTTTTCTCTCAAAAAGAAAAGAAAAGGGAAGGAAAGAATTGTTTTAACCGCAAACACCTGTACGTTCGTGAAGTGTGCTTTAATTCAGCAAAAATACTGCGCACAATAAATGTATATAACACTCAAGATGTATATGCGGCTACTTTTGAAGAAAACGAGACCTGGCACTTCATTTCAGTCTTCCAAGTCAAAGCCTTGGCTTTTCTAGTGGCTTTAATATTCCTCCTTACCTTTATTTATCCATACCCTTATCTTACCTGTGTCTTGCTACTTCTGAGTATTTTTGATTACAGGAGTTATAGGAAAAAAACCACCTTCCCATAGAAAATATTCTTCCCCTAACCTGTTCAATTTAGCAAGGCAAAACAGAGTATCTCTTCCATTCTCCCGGAAACAGTGGTCTAGAGTGGACCAGGCACAGGGGAGTTGCAACTCTTCTCAACATTACTTAAAGGCAGTGATCAAGATTCCCCTAGCCCCAGCTCAGTCATTTGTTTAAGAAGGGAGCTGCTTTATGCATTAAGACAAAGACTTTGACAATTTAATTAAACCTAAACTTGAGACCTCTGGGAATTAACCTTCAGTCGTTACACCCGAGATTGTGTGTATGCGTTTTGGGGGACGGGGGTACCAGAGAAGGCAGACAGCCACAGGAGGTAGAAAGAGGAGTCGGCAAGAAGCTGCAGACTCTGGGGAGAGAGAGGCGCGATTTAATCCTACCCCTGGGATTGGGGCCAGGGAGACAGAGGGCAGAAGCTGCACCTGGCCACACTCGCGGCTGGCCCCGCCCACCGGCTTACTCTGGTTCCCGAACGCTGCCGGGCGCGCCGGGCCCCAGGGTCCGTACAGCCCCTTTCGTCACGTCCGGGGGCGGGCCCGGGAGCCGGGGGCGGGCCCGGGTGCGGCTGGGGGGCCGGGCAGGGAGGGTGGGGTGGTGGTGGTGCTCCGGGTGACAGCGGTCAATAATGAAGGTGGCTGCGGCGTGGCGGCCGGCTCAGCTGCGCTGGGCGGGGGCGGCGCCGGCGCCGCGCCTGTAGGACCTCAGGGCCGGCGCGGCGAGATGGGGACCCGGCGCGGGGAGTGAGGTGGCGGCGGCGGCGAGCGGAACTTCAGCCAGAGGGGCACTCCCGCTTCCCCCTCTGGCTCGTCAGCTTCCACCTGCAGCCCCTCGGCCCCCGCGTGCCGCGGGACCGGGACGGCGACGGCGGGGGCATGTGGCGCTGGGTTCGGCAGCAGCTGGTAAGTGCCTCTTACCCTCCCGGACGTCCGCCGCCGCGCGGCCTCTTGGGCCCTGATGGCGGGGTAGGGCTGGCGGCGCGGAGCCGCGAGGCCGGGGCTCGGGCGCCGGGCTAGGCCGCGACGGAGACGCGCGCGGGGCCGGAGCCGGAAAGCCCCTCACGGCCCCCGCACGCGTCTCGCCTCCGAGCCCCGGACTTCGCGGCCGGCCGGAGGCGGCTGCTTCCTCCCCGCGCTTCTGATTTCCTCCCTTCTCGCTGCTCCTGGCGCCGCGGCCGCGAGCCGGGGTCCGGAGCGGGTTCTGCGCCCCCCCCCCCCCCCCGAGGAAACAGGGCGAGGGTACGGAAAGAGACTGAGTGTTGGGGAGAGCCAAGAGGCTTGTGTTTCCTGCCCTTAACGATTTGGGACACATTTGAGCGAAGGGGAGGGGAAGGACTTAATCTTCAGCCCCGTCTTGTCACTGTTTGCAGTTGGGGTGTCACGATTCAGTGTTGGAGTTGGTTATCGAGGAGGAGTTACCGTATCTCATGTAACCACCTCGCCTCGAAAGAAATTTTACTCAAGGCCTGGGTGAGGGAAAGAAAATATTCCAACACCCCGTCTACTTTCGGAAAAGATTTGGACGAAAGTTAAGAACTATGTTTTCCTTCTTATCCTGTCCTCACCCCACCTCAAGTCAAACTTCTGGAATGTGAACCTTACTTTTTTCCATTCTCTCAAGGCAGTTTGAACGAGACAGGTTTGGAACCAATGGTTAACTTCGCAGTTTTACTGCAACATCTGGAGAAAAAAAAAATCTTAGAAAAGGGTGATTTAAAGCATATAAAAAGCGCCACCTTTCTCAGAATTAATTCAGAGAGAAAAATCTTTCCTGCCTCTTGGCAACTACAGCCCAGAAAATACAGCACTAAGGCAACAGTGACAATGAGGACAGAAATTGGTCCTGGCTGAAGAAGTCTAATCTTATCTCTATGATGAGGTCTTTTGCTGGCTGCTGCCTAATTTCTGAGTCGCATTAATTAATGCTGCTACAACTCAGTATTTTCATTTACTACTTCAAAAGGCAGTGCAGCAAAAACGATTTTTGTGGCACTATAAAGATTTTGTGGGACTAAAGCATTGATACCTCTTTTTCCCTGCTCTAGAACAGCATTTTAATATTAAATCTGTTTTCAGAGCCAGCCTTCTCTTAATTCATTTTGCAAAAGGCATCGTGAAATATATTACTAGAAAAATATCTTACAAATTAACTGGAACTGCCGGCCACTTAAGTGTTGGCTTCCTATTTTTAGCTAATTGTAGATTCATATATATGCCTTGTTAGGAAACTAAGCTAATGATGTCATTATAACACGGTATTGTTGTAATACCCTGGCTTTATTGCAATAAGCCATAGCACAACTTGACTCTGGAAGTTAATGATTACAGATCTGATCTCATGCTTTTGATTTGCCAGTCTTTATATTTAGAAGATTTATTTAGCTGATGCTGTTTTTGTGTGGTAGGAAGATCATTATAAAGTGGTTTTCTTAAAGCTTTTCTAATAGATTAAGACACTGCACCTAAATGTTAGGTATTTCTGTTAACCTGAATAAAATCTTGGTTGTGTAACCACTCTCATCTTCAAGACAGGCAATCTGGTAATGTTTTTTAAAATGGCTTCAAAGGAACACAACTAAAAGGAAGGGCAGGAAGTTGTGTAGTTAATCTACGAGACAACTGCCTTACCGGGTAGTTAACAAGTTGAACAAGTTGCTGTGCATAAAAAATGCTATCTCTGACATCTAGTTGCACACCTCACTGGTTTTACTCTTAAGTTATCAGATCTAAGTATGTAATCAGATCTGTTCCAGTGTGGGAGTTTGTATCTCTGATTAAGTGTGTACAGTCACTTAAATTATACATAATGGATAGTGGATACAGAGAGTCATAAAAGTTCATTTTACTATCCCAGGCCTAAACAGCTATTTTAGTTATTATGCCAGAAATTATTCAACTCAAAGTCTAGTTTAGATTACTCTTCGATTCACTCTGTGGATTGAATGTCTTTTAGCAGTAGGTTCACTTTAAAAATTCAGGTAAGTGGGGCAAACTTGGGGACATTAATAAGCAAATCACAAGAATGGGTTTTTTTGAGTTATAAACAATTCATTATATGAATCCTGATCTTAACAACTTATGTTGTCTTGACAAAAAAGTTTCTTGTTATTTCATTACAAAAATAATTCCTATGCTCTAATAATTCCTAATTTAAGAAATCTTTGACTCTTTGTCTCCACACAGTATTTTCACTACTTGACACAATGAGAAAACTCAAGTTGATGTTTTCCCCTTGAGGAAGTAGAGTGAAAAGAAAAAATTGGCATATCTTTTTTCTTTTTCTTTTGTTCTTTTCTGGCTCACAGTGCTGAAGTTATTTTATACAAAGAGAATTCTAAGTAGAATTTCTTATGATATTTTTCTGATACAATTAGTATTATAGTATACTCATTTCTTTTTTAATTTTTTTTTTTTCAACGTTTATTTATTTTTGGGACAGAGAGAGACAGAGCATGAACGGGGGAGGGGCAGAGAGAGAAGGAGACACAGAATCAGAAACAGGCTCCAGGCTCTGAGCCATCAGCCCAGAGCCTGATGCGGGGCTCGAACTCACGGACCGCGAGATCGTGACCTGGCTGAAGTCGGACGCTTAACCGACTGCGCCACCCAGGCGCCCCGTCATTTCTAACAGCATATTATGTGTATTAACCCTTTAGAGATGACAGCACCTTGATTACAATAGTGAAAATGCCATTAGCTACTCACTGTATTCTAATATTTGGATTTGGATGGTAGCCATTAACCACATACGCTATTAAAATTAAAATCCATTTCATTAAATTAAAAACTCATGTGCTTATTAGCTACCATATTGGACATTTCGGAGTAGAACATTTTCGTTATCACAGAAAATTCTATTGAACAGCGCTTCCTTAGACTTCTAAGTTAAAGTCTTTGCTAATACATATTTTAGTTGACATGTAATATTTCTTTACAGAACAATATAATGCTATGTTTTTAAAGCACTTACTGTGTGCAGACATTATAATATGCTAAATATTGGGGATGCAAATGTAAGTCTTACTCATCTTTGTATGTTCAGTGACTCACTGTACTTGACATGAAGTAGACATTGGGTACATGTATGCTGAGTAATGAATAGGTAAGGAAAGAATGAGTCCAGAGTTATTGCTTCTTTGTTTAGAGATAAAATGACAAAATTCAAGATTGACCACTCCAGAAGAAAACTAGAAAACTACTGTAATTTTACAAAAATCCAACTTAATCTTGTCATGCCAGGATACTATTTCTTAAATTGTTCTGCCTTCAGATTTTGGCTGTAGTAAAAGGCCTGGTGAGATGGTCTTCTGATTTGCTGAGAAAAATGGGAAGCTAAACTAAACTCTTTCAACTTTCTGTTCTCTCACACTTACCAAACTTGTTTATACCTGTATTTAATTCTTCCCTTTCCACCTGTCACAAAGAAAGGTGTGACTGTCCTCCTTTCCAAACTAACTGATCTGCTTGTGCTCTAGATCCTGTCTTTGATCTTGCTCTCCACATGCCCTATCAATTATCTATACTATGTTTAGTCTTAACTCTTTTCCTTTAACCTGTAAACATGTTGAAGTCTCCCTCTATTTTACTTTGTCGTGTACTTGTGGCTGTCAAATTATTTCCAATTTTCTAGAAAATAGATCTATATAATTGTGCTGTCCAGTACACTTGAAATGTAGCTAGAATTGAGATATTCTTAAGTATAAATACAGGATTTTGAAAACAGTAAAAAAAAAAAAAAGTAAAATATCCCAATTTTTTATGTTGGTTACATGTTGAAATAACGGTATTTTTGATATATTGGGTGAAGTAAAATATATTATTTCAATTAATTTTACCTGTTTCTTTTTATTTATTTTTCTAATGTGGTTACTAAAAATTTAAAAATTGTATATGTAGCTTGCATTTGTGGCTTATGTTATAGTGTTTCTGTTAGTGTTGCTGTGTAACATGAAAAGTGTGTTTGTGTTTCTGTATAGCACATGATATAAGCCTGGATAACTCACTAGACTGTAAATATCTTAGGGTAGGGGCATATCTTATTCATCTTTATATCCCTTGGACTCAAGACAGCAGCTGGCCCATTCATAATAGATGCTCACCAACCAAATGTTGGTTGAATAAATGATTATCATATTTATTTCAGCATCAGTTTAGAAGTAGCTGTGTTCTTTGCCTTTCTCTTAAGAGTAGAAAAGGAGGCACAGGCCTATGGTAGTATCATTTTGGTATGGCTAAGTAAGTTTTAATCTCAGGAATTAGTGTTTAAGAACCTAGATCTTTGAATATTTGCTTCTTTTGTCTCTGTGTTTAGACCTATATTCTTAGACACCCAGTTTTTCATTTGATTAGGGAGGTCAAGGATTAGAGGAATACGAAATATCCCAGCAGCACTGAAGTAGGGACCTTGCTTAGATCCTCCAAAAGAACCTTATGATTGCCATTATCGTCATTAAATATCCCTTCAATCCCTGCAGTCTGTTTTCAACCTAGCAGCCAGAATGATTTTATTAAAACACACATTAGATCATGTAATTCAGTGTTTAAAGCCTTATAAGGACCTTATAAGGTCCTTATAAGGTCCTTATAAGGTTTAAAACCTTATAAGGACTTATAAGGTCCTTATAAGGTCCTTATAAGGTTTAAAACCTTATAAGGACTGCTTGATCTGTATCCCTCTGTGCAACCTCCCCCTTCTTTGACCCCCCAAACTGCTTCTCAAATCCCATGTCACTTTTCCCTCACTTTGCTTTATCCACACTGGCTGCCTTGCAATTTATCAGAAGGGTCAGACATACTTCAATCTCAAGATCATTGTCCTGGCTATTACCTCTTCTAGGAATGTCAATCCCCCACACTGCCATCCGCTGGCTCCCTTATTCCCTTCAAGTCTTTATTCAATTGTTACTTATCAGTGAGGCTTTTTCTGGACATTGACTATAAAACTGTAAACCTTCCCAATATTTCCCTATTCCCCAGCCCTTTTTTTATTTCTCTAAGTACTTAACACTATTTAACATACTCTGTAATTTATTTATTTGTCTCATTTATCTCATGAAGGCAAGGATTTTTGTCTATTTTTAGTTCTCCATATAGCAAAAATTTTCTCAACTCTTTATCTACTTTTCAGTAACACCATTTCTTTCTCATTTAGTTATTTATTCACTTGAACGTTTTCTGAACATCTAATCTGTGATAGCATGTTGCTAGGCTCTCATACTACAAAATAAAGCAACCTTGGCCCTACCCAGTCTTTTAGGAGGCTCTTCTTCTGAAATAGATATTTGGATTGTTGTCATTTTTTCCTATTACAAAAATGTTGCAGTGATCGTATTTATGTTTTTGTGGGGTTTTTTTCAATTGGAATACTTAGAAGTGGAATTGTTGGGTAATGGGGTGTATACATTATAACTATTAGCATGTATTGCCAAATTATTTTCCAAAACATGTGAGTTCCTCTTTCCCTATATCTTCATCAACACTTTGTACTGTCAGACATGAAAAAATTTACCAATTTGATGGATGTGAATTGTATTTTATTTTGTTCTAATTTGCATTTCCCTGATTGCTAGTGAGATTCAAGTGTCCTGTATTTCATTCATATGAATATATTGCTTGTTTTTCTTTTTTTTAAAAAAATTTTTTTTTCAATGTTTATTTTTGGGACAGAGAGAGACAGAGCATGAACGGGGGAGGGGCAGAGAGAGAGGGAGACACAGAATTGGAAACAGGCTCCAGGCTCTGAGCCATCAGCCCAGAGCCCGACACAGGGCTCGAACTCCCGGACCGCGAGATCGTGACCTGGCTGAAGTCGGACGCTTAACCGACTGCGCCACCCAAGCGCCCCTATTGCTTGTTTTTCTATTGGATAGTTTGTCTTTTCCTTATTAGTTCTTTCAATAATCTGTATTCTAATTCTTTATTGTGTTTGTTGTAAGTATTTTCTTCCAGTTCATCCTCCCTTGTATGTATTTAACTTTGTCGATGGTGTCTTTTTTTGACACAGAAATTTTAAAGCTATTTGTAGGTAAATGTATTAGGACTAATGATTTTATTTATAATAAACAAGTTTATTACTTGTTTAGATATTCCTTTCATACACCAGGATCATAAAGCTGTTTTTCTAGTGTTTTCTTCAAATTGTCTTAAAATTTAGTTTTTCAACATTTAGGAATTGATTTTTGTGTATGAAATAGAGAATTTATTTTCTCCCATATGGAGTTATTTGTCCCAGTACTTTTTATTGAATGAGCCATCTTTTCCCCCACTAATCAGTGTTGTTTGACTTCTCTGTCATATACCAGCATTCTCTTTCATGCATCTTGTTCTCTTCCTAAGTTCTGTCTTCAGTTTAATTCATCTGTTGATCTGGTGGGCCAGTAATGCACTTTTTTATTGTTTTTCATTTAATTCCAGTGTAGTTAACATGCAGTGTTATATTAGTTTCAGGTGTACAATCTAGTGAGTCAGTGATTCTATACATTACTCAGTGCTCATCATTATAAGTGTACTCTTAATCCCCTTTACTTATTTCACCCGTCCCCACTCTGGTAACCATCAGTTTGTTGTCTATAGATAAGAGTCTGTTTCTTGGTTAATTTTTCTCTCCTCTTTTTCCCTTTGCTTATTTGTTTTGTTTCTTAAATTCCACACATAAGTGAAATCATATGGTATTTGTCTTTCTGTGACTGGCTTATTTTGCTTAGCATTATATGTGCTAATACTATATTTTCATTATACTTGTGAATGGCAAGATTTCATTCCTTTTTATGGCTGAGTAACATTCCATATATACATTTTCCTATCCATTTATCTATTGATAAAATGAGTTGCTTCCATAATTTGGCGATTGTAAATAATGCTGCTCTAAACATGAGGGTGTATGTATCCCTTTGAATTAGTGTTTTTGTATTTTTGGAGTAAGTACCCAGTAGTGTGATTACTGAATCATAGGGTAGTTCCATTTTTAACTTTTTGAACCGCTTGTTATCCACAGCAGCTACACCAGTTTGCTCTCCCACCAGCAGGACACAAAGGTTCCTACTTTTCCACATCCTAACACTTTTTGTTTCTTGTGTTGTTTTTTAAAAAAAAATTTTTTTAACGTTTATTATTAAGAGACAGAGCATGAGCATGGGAGGGGCAGAGAGAGGGGGAGACACAGAATCTAAAGCAGGCTCCAGGCTCTCAGCTGTCAGCACAGAGCCTGACGCGGGGCTCAAACTCATGAACTGCGAGATCATGGCTGGAGCCAAAGTTGGATGCTTAACTGACTGAGCCACCCAGGTATCCCTCTTGTGTTTTTTATTTTAGCCATTCTGATAGGTGTGGGGTAATGTCTCATTGTAGTTTTGATTTGCAGTTCTTTGATGATGGATTATGTTGAGCATCTGTAATTCTTCTTCGGAGAAATGTCTACTCATGTGTTCTGCCCATTTTTTAATTGGATCATTTGTTTTATGGGTGTTGAGACGTATAAGTTCTTTATTTTGGATACTAACCTTTTATGGATATGTCACTTGCTAGTATCTTCTCCCATTCAGCAGGTTGTCTTTTAGTTTTGTCGATTGTTTCCTTCACTGTGCAGAAGCTTTATATTTTGATGTAGTCCCAATAGTTTATTTTTGCTTTTATTTCCCTTGCCTTCAGAGACATACCTAGAAAAAAGTTGCTATGTCCAAAGTCAGAGAAATACTGCCTGTGCTCTCCTCTAGGATTTTTATAGTTTCAGGGGTCACATTTAGGTCCTTAATCCATTTCGACTTTATCTTTTTGTATGGTGTAAGCCAGCGGTCCAGTTTCATTCTTTTGCATGTAGCCATCCAGTTCTTACAGCACCATTTGTTGAAGAGGCTATCTTTTCCTTATTGCATATTCTTTCCTCCTTTGTCAAAGATTGACCATATAAATGTGGGTTTATTTCTGGGCTTCTGTTCCATTGAACAATGGGCCTATTTTTGTGCCAGTATGATAGATTAGCATTTTGATTACTGCAGCTTTGTAGTGCAACTTGAAGTCTGGGATTGTTATACCTCCAGCTTTGTTTTTCTTTTCCAGATTGTTTTGGCTATTTGGGGTCTTCTGTGGTTCCATACAGATTTTAGGATTGCTTGTTCTAGTTCTGTGAAAAATGTTGGTATTTTGATGGGAGTGCATTAAATCTGTAGATTTATATATGGCCTTTATTATGTTGAGGTATGTTCCTTCTGATCCTACTTTGTTGAGGGCTTTTATCATGAATGGATGTCGTACTGTGTCAAATGCTTTTTCTGCATCTATTGAAATGATCATATGGTTTTTATCTCTTTTATTGATGTGATGTATCACATTGATTGACTTGCAAATATTGAGCCACGCTTGCATCTCAGGGATAAATCCCACTGATCATGATGAATGATTTTTTTTAATGTATCATTAGATTCAGTTTGCTAATATTTTGTTGAGGATTTTTGCATCTGTGTTCATCAGAGATATGGCCTGTAGTTTTCTTTTTTCTTTCTTTCTATCTTTTTTTTTTTTTTTTTTGGTAGTTTCTTTATCTGGTTTTGGTATCAGGATAATGCTGGCTTCATAGAATGAATCAGGAAGTTTTCCATCCTCTTCTATTTGTTGGAATAGTTTGAGAAGAATGGATATCATGTCTTCTTTAATGTTTATTTATTAATTTATTTTGAGAGAGAGAGAGAAGGAGGGCCAGAGGATGTGCGAAGGGGAGGGACAGAGAGAAAAGATAGAGGATCCCTGGCAGGCTGTGTTGTCAGCGTGGAACTGGACATGGGGCTCAATCTCACAAACCATGAGATCATGACCTGAGCCAAAACCAAAAGGTGGATGCTTAACTGACTGATTCACCCAGGTGCCCCTTTATCTTCTTTAGATCATTTTGTTCAGTAGAATTTACCTATGAAGCCATCTCGTCCTGAACTTGTTTGTTAAGAGTTTTTTGATTACTGATTCAGTTTCATCACTGGTAATCAGTCTGTTCAAATTTTGTATTTCTTCCAGATTCAGTTTTGGGAGATTGTACGTTTCTATGAATTTATCTATTTCTTCTAGGTTATCCCAATTTGTTGGCATATAATTTTTCATAATATTCTGTTACAATCTTTTGTAGTTTGTGGTGTCAGTTGTTATTTCTCTCCTTTCCTTTTTTTTTTCTGATTTTATTTGAGTGTGTTCCCTCCCTCCCTCTCCCTTTAATGAGTCTGGCTAAAGGTTTATCAATTTTGTTGATATTTTCAAAGAACCAACTCCTGGTTTTATTATCTGTTCTATTTTTTAGTTTCTATTTTATTTATTTCCGCTGTAATCTTTATTATTTCCTTCTACTAGTTTCTTTTGTTTTTCTTTTTCCGGATGCTTTAGGTAGAAGGTTAGGCTGTTTATTTGGTTTTTTTCTTCTTTAGGTAGGCCTGTATTGCTATAAACTTCCCTCTTAGAACAACTTTTGCTGTATCCTAAAGATTTTGGACTGATGTGTTTTCATTTTCATTTGTCTCTGTGTATTTTTTTTTATTTTGTCTTTGATTTCTTGGTTGACCCGTTCATTGTCTGGTAGCATTTATTTAACCTCCATGTATTTGTGAGCTTTCCAGGCTTTTTCTTGTGGTTGATTTCTAGTTTCATAGCATGTGGTCAGAAAAGATGCTATGACTTTGATCTTTTTGAATTTGTTGAGACTTATTTTGTGGCCTGATATGTGATTGTTGATTTTCTGTTTAGATCATCTATTCATTAATGTAACTGGGGTGTTATGCACTGTCTTAATTAAAGTATTTTTTATAAAGTCTTGATATCTGGCTCAACAGACCCCCCAATCCTTTTTTTCTTTCAGAATTGCATTGATCTTTACCCTTCCATATGCTATTTTTAATCAGTTTACCTACTTCTGTGGAGAATAATTCTAGGATTTTGATTGACTTTGCATTTAATTTGTTAAGTTTCTTTTCATATTTTTCTCTTTGATGAGGTAGACGCTATGGATTGTATTTTATTATTTTCTAGCTATACCTATATATTGAGTATCTCTATCTGCCTACAAATAATATAGGGATTTACATTTTAACTCAAGTATTTCCACTCTCACTTTTCACATTACTATTACATAATAGTTTAGCTCTACTTTTTTCCCTTTTACCAGCTTTATTGAGATTTAACTCACATACCATACAATTTACCCATTTAAAGTTTCAATTTTTTTAGTATATTCATAGAATTGTGCAGCCAACACCATACTCCAATGTTAGGACATTTTTATACCCCTAAAAGAGACTATGTTCCCAGTAATTCTCACTTTCCATTCCTCCAAACCTGTAGCCCCCAGCCCTAATCAGTCACTAATCTACTTTCTGTCTCTATCGATTTGCCTGCTGTGGACATTTCATATAAATAGCATCATACAGTATTTGGTATTTTGTGACTGTTTTCTTTCACCTGGCATAATATTTTCAAGGTTCATTGATGTCATAGCACATATCAGTAATTCATTCCTTTCTTTGTCAAATAATATTTCATTGTATGGATATAGTATATTTTGTTTATCTATTCATCAGTTGGTGGACATTTAGTTTGTTTCCACCTTTTGGCTAGAAATAGCACTACTTTGACCTCTAGTGGACAGGTCTTTGCATCCATATATATTTTCATTTCTCTTGAGTATATACCTAAAGTGTGGGGTTACTGGATCATATGGTAACTCTATTTTTAACTTTGTGAGGAATTGCCAAACTATTTTCCAAAGTGGCTGCACCATTTTACATTCCCACCAGCAGTTTTTAAGTGTTCCGGTGTCTTCATATCCTTGTCAACTCTTGGTTTTGTCTTTTTAATTATAGCCATCATGGTGGGAATGATACCACATTGTGGTTTTGATTTACATTTTGCTAATAACTAATGATTTCAAACATCTTCTCATATCCCTGTTAGCCATTTGCACCTTTTCTGGAGAAATGCCTATTCAAATCTTTTTGTCCATTAAAAAATTTTTGAAGGGGGCACCTGGGTAGCTCAGTTGGTTGATCATCTGACCCTTGACTTCAGCCCAGGTCATAATCCTAGGGTCATAAGATCGAGCCCCACATTGGGCTCTGTACTGAGTTGAGCTTACTTAAAATTCTTTCTCTCTCTGCCTCTCTCCCCCATTTGTGCGTTCTCTCTCTCTCTCTCTCTCTCTCTCTCTCTCTCTCTCTCATAAAATTAGAATACTTTTAATTGAGTTCTAAGAGTTTTTTTTTTACTCTAGATACAAGACCCTTAGCAAATAAATAATTTGCAAATATTTCCCCCCATAATGTGTGTTCTAGTTCTGCTTGTTTTTAAACTCAAACATTTTCCAACTTTTTAGCAGTTACTCATTTTTATTTTCTACTAAAATTTAATGATTTCTTTTACTTACCATTGTTTCTTGCATACCACCTCTTCCCTTTGGATTTACTTTTATTTTTAATGAAATACATTCTTTTGTAGGGGTGATCTGTTTCAGTTTTTATGTCTTTATTTCATAATTATTATTGAACACTAATTTAGGTACAGAATTCTAGATTAACATTTACTTTCACTCAATATTGAAGATACTACTTATTCCATTGCTTTCTGACATTTATAATTGCTGGTATAAAGTATGTTTTTAATCTAATTGCCATTACTTTGTTAGTAATCTGTGTTACATGGATTTTAGGGTTATTTCTTTGTCCTTGATATTTTGTAATTTTATTGTGCTGTATCTATAATATTTTTTCATGTTTTTCCTACTCTGCACTTGTGTGTGCTTTCAGGCTGAAGGCTGTTATTAATATGGTTCAGAAAATTTTTCAGCTATTTTTTTTTCTTTAAATATTGCTTCTCAAAGAATAAAATCATTCCATTTGCAGTAACATGGATGGAACTGGAGGGTATTATGCTAAGTGAAATAAGTCAGTCAGAGAAAGATACATATCGTATGTTTTCACTCATATGTAGATCTTGAGAAACTTAACAGAAGACCATGGGAGAAGGGAAGGGGAAAAATAGTTACAGAGAGGGAGGCAAACCATAAGAGACTCTTAAATACAGAGAACAAACAGAGGGTTGATGAGGGGTGGGGGAGAGGGGAAAGTGGGTGATGGGCATCAAGGAGGGCACTTGTTGGGATGAGTACTGGTGTTGTGTGTAAGCCAATTTGACAGTAAATTATATTAAAAATACATACATACACATATACATACATACATACATACATGCATACATAACTGCTTCTCAGCCTCTAATATTCTCAGTCTAGAACTCTTGCTTGATACTACTCTGTCTTCTATGGCTTTTAAACTTCTTTTTCATATTTCTCATGTATTTCTCTCTGTGTTGCTTTCACTGTGAATACCTTAGTTCTAGCTTCCAGTTCACTAATTCTCACACCTGTGTCCAATCTAGAGTTCATACTGTCTTCTGAATATTTAAGTGATTTTTTTATTTCCATATTTATTGGACCTCTTTCAGTTTTGTCTGTTTTTGATGCATATCTGTGTGGTTTTTCTCATAATATTTTCTTTTAAAAAAAGAGATATTATTGTTATCTCTTTGGAGGTTTTATACATATTTAAAGGTACACAAATTTTTTTCAGCTTCCTTTAAGTTGAACCTGACTCTAGGACCCAGATACAAAGGGATGCTATTAATCCTTATCATGTCAAAGGATTTGAACTTCAGACTGCCTGTTTCTAGACATGGAGTCCCAAAGGCTCAACCCCTGATTACAGAAATGATTATCTTATTTTAAACTTAGCTAAGTCTTTTCTTTTTTTTTTTCAACTTTTTTTTTTTTTTTTTTGGGACAGAGAGAGACAGAGCATGAACGGGGGAGGGGCAGAGAGAGAGGGAGACACAGAATCGGAAACAGGCTCCAGGCTCCGAGCCATCAGCCCAGAGCCTGACGCGGGGCTCGAACTCCCGGACCGCGAGATCGTGACCTGGCTGAAGTCGGACGCTTAACCAACTGCGCCACCCAGGCGCCCCTCTTTTTAATTTTTAAATGTTTTTATTTTCGAGAGAGACCTAGCACAAGTAGGGAAGGGGCAGAGAGAGAGAGGGAGACAGAATTGGAAGCAGGCTCCAAGCTCAGAGCTGTCAGCACAGAGCCTGATGCAGGACTTGAACCCGTGAACCTGGAGATCATGACCTGAGCTGAAGTTGGATGCTTGACTGACTGAATCACCTGGGCAGCCCAAGTCTTCTTAATTAAAGAAAAACAGGTATTTTATACATCTTTGCTTTTGTGAAGCAAAGGGAAGAGCTCACAGTATGGACTTTTTCAAGGCCAATAACTAATATCAGCAGCAAGACTTGAACCTAGAGAGTTTTTCCAGAGAGTTTAGCAGTGTAGGAGAGAACTAGCAGTAGCAGCAGTTTTCCCTGTATCTCTCTTTCCCAATCCTGCCACCTTAAATCTGCTCAAGAGTGAGGCAACACTAGGGAATGAGTTAGGAGAAGAAATTTCTAGGCAACAGTGGTACTCTGGAGACACAAGTGACAGGTTTGTAGAGGAAGAGGAGAGAAGTGGTGGAGAATTCCTGTAGTTATTCAGCTATAGCCATTCTCAAGTTGACACAATATTTTAGGTACCAGAAGTTGTTAGAACTTGCTTGTACCTTAGTGTATATCCTCTTGAAAATGTTATCTACTATAAAATGCAATATATATAAATTGATTTTGAACAGCATGGCAAGTTTTTTTTTTTTTTTTACAGTTTTCATGTTTTTAATTTCCTTTTTGTCTTGAACCTGGCGAGATCAAAAATTTATTTTGAAGTTTGACAAGTTTGTGATGTTGAAATAGATGTTAGAAATGATGAAAAGAGATAGGATGGTTGTCCATTTTAATTAATAACTCTTATTACACCTGTAATGGAATTATGTCACATTTAACTCTATTAAGAAGGATGTATTTGATAATCTTCTAAAGGGAAAAAAGTGAGTCATCTAAGGAGTTACTGCTATTTCAGTTAAAATTTTACTCATTTTACTTGATATTTTGTTTCTTTTTTTGTGTGTTTAAGAGGCCTTATTTTTTCTAAATGAAGTTTTATGTAGAACAGAGGCCCTTGGGGCATCTGGGTGGCTCAGTCAATTGGGTGTCTGACTTCGGCTCAGGTCATGATATCACAGCTCGTGAGTTCAAGCCCCGCATCGGGCTCTGTGTTGACAGCTCAGAGCCTGGAGACTGCTTGGGATTCTGTGTCTCCCTCTCTGCCCCCCCCCCCTGCTCATACTCTGTCTCTCTCTCTCTCTCTCTCTCTCTCTCTCTCAAAAGTAAATAAACATTAAAAAAATAAATAAATAAAAAGAACAGAGGCCCTGACTTCTCATTTTGGTATTTCCACAGTACCAAGCATACTACCTAGTATATAGTCAGTGCTCATAATATTTATAAATTTTATTTTTTAAAAATTAATAGGATAATTTAATATAGGACATACTAAGTAGTTTGATATTTCAGAATGCTCAGATGTCTTTACTCACATTTGGTACAGTGCCTCACATTGTATCAAGCACATCTTTTCCAATAAATACTTGTGTTACTTATTGGTATTCTAAGATTTTGCTTTGAAGAAAGAGTCCTTTGCAATGAGTGCAGTTGGCAGATAAAGCATAAGTAGTTGTAGTCAGTTCATCTTAATCGTATGTACATAGGAAATTGTTTCTTCACTCTTATATCTCCTGAGCTACAAAGGGAATATAGATATATTTGCTTATCTCAGTTCTCCACTGTGCTCTTTAATATACAAGTTTGAAAAATGCTAACAAAGGTATAAGGGTGGACTTGATTCTTTACTATTGAAAAACTGGCAAATGGTTCTCTAATGTGTGTTTTCTTGTTGAAATTTAAATGTGAAGGCACAGGCCTCTAACTTAGATATGCAGGAGACTCCTCCCCTCCCGCCCTTTGTAGTTCCAATTCTTTATGCAACTTTAAAGGAAATTGGTACATTGCTTACCTGCTAGTGTTGTCAACCTTTTTTCCAGCATATATTTGCAGAATTTGAAAACAAAACAAAAAAATTTAAAAACTTAGGTATTTATTAGGGGACAGTGAAAGTCAAAATTCTTAATGTTTATTTTTTTTAATTTTTTTTAATTTTTTTTAATGTTTATTCTATTTTTTTTTAATGTTTCTTTTTTGAGAGAGAGAGAGAGAGAGAGAGAGAGAGAGAGAGAAAATGAGCTGGGGAAGGGCAGAGAGAGAGAGGGAGACAGAATCTGAAGCAAGCACCAGGCTCTGCGCTGTCAGCACAGAGCCCAACATGGGACTCAAACTCATGAACTGTGAGATCATGACCTGAGCTGAAGTCAGAGGCTTAACTGACCAAGCCACCCAGATGCCCCTAAAATGTTTATTCTTAGAGGGGTGGGTGCAGACAGAGAGAGAGAGAGAGAGAGAGAGAGAGAGACAGAACCTGAAGCAGGCTCCACGCTTCAAGCTGTCAGCATAGAGCCCAGTGCATGGCTTGAACTCATGAACCCCGAGATCATGACCTGAGCTGAAGTCGGACACTTAACTGACTGAGTCACCCAGGTGCCCCTGAAAGTCAAAATTCTTAAGTAATCATAGATGGTTTTGATAATCTTTATACTGTCTCCTAGACCATGAGTTCCCTAATGATGATGTTTCCCATAGATTGAAATAAAGTTTTCAGTTACTCTATGCAAAATAAGAAAAACTAGGTCAATGTAATGCCCGTGTGTGTGTGTGTTTGCTTCAGTTTGTAGATGTGCTTGTTTTTAAGGACTATTTTTTTAACTTTTAAAAAATAAACTTTTTATCTTAGAATAGTTTCAGATTTACAGAGAAGTTGGAAAGATAATACAAAGAATTCGTGTATATTCCCTTCACCCAGTTTCTCTTACTAAATTTTACATTACTAGGTTAAACTTGTTACACTGTGAACTAATATTAATACATTATTATTATTAAACACTATACTTTATTCAGATGTTAGTTTTTCACCGGTGTTCTTTCTTCTGCTTCAAAACTCCATCTGGCAGAACACATTACATTTAATGATTCCTTGATCCTTCAATAATTTTGTCTTTCTCATAACTTGATTTTTCTCCCTCTTTACCAGGTGCTTCATTTCAAACCTAAAAATATGATTCACTTACACTAAAAAATACATATATTTTATTTGATTCAGCTGTAATTACTAACCCTACTTCCCCACTCTCTTCTTTACCCCTATTTAATCAATCCATTATAGCCTTTTTAATTTTATTCAAACTGTGTTGATCAAAGTCACCAGTGATTTCCTAATTATTAAATTCGGTACTCTTTTTTTCAGTTTTCATCTTTCTCTACAGCATATGAAATAATTCTTTTTTGCAACTTCTTCCTGTGTTTCTGCCACACCTCTCCTCTCTTTTCCTTCTCTCTGGTGATCTTTCTCCTTTGCTTATTCCTTTTCTCCCACATGTATCTTAAATGATAGCCTTGAGAATTCCATCTCTTGCCCTTTTTCTCTTCTTCCACTGTGCACTCATAACAGGCAGTCTTATACATTCTTTGATTTTAACTATCATCTTTATGCTTGCTGGGTTCCTATCCCAAGTCCAACCCTCTTTCCTAACATCTAAACAAAAATATCCAGTTGCTTTCTAAATATCTATGCTGGGTGTCCCACATTGAAATGAGAAAATAATTGTAGTTTGATCTTAAATATGTGAGTGGAAATAGGAAATTAGGTGATATGTAAGGTAAATAAGGCCTAAATCACTGAAGTTTTATCAACTCCAGGTGGGCAGGGATTAAGTTTCTTTATATTTCTTTATATCACCACTAGTCCTTAGCTTGTTACAAAGCACGTAGAAAATACTCAGTAAATACCCTTTGATTGATTGCTAAAGGAAATTCTTTTCATTACATGTAGAAGTCAAGAACTAGATCAGCAGTACAATTTTAATAGTCATTATGCAGTGTAAATGAACTACTTGCTTCCTGGAAGAAGTGAAAATAGTCGTCTGTGTCTTTTAAAAATACATTTTTAGAATTATGTCAGTTTGACCCAATGTTGCTAAATAATAATTTTTCTGCTTGAGGTTTAATTTTCAATTTTTTGTACCAGTAGTTTAGGATTTGCTGGGTCCTATTTGTGTAACCTTGTACATATATGTTTTATTTTCTTCCGAAGCATGTTTTTTAGGTTCCCAGTGCATAAAATTTATAAGACAATTATCATTTTTCCACCCTGCTGTTTTCTACTTTTTGTTTCAGTTCTTGCCTAAATAACTAAATAGGATTCACTCAGCATGTCTGTTCTTTAATTTCAATATATTTTTATGTTGTTTTTATGATTTTTTACCTAATACATTAGCTTGTTTAAATCTATACTTGAAAATATTTGTTGTGGTTTCCTGGTTTGAATACTGGCAGTACTGCTTATGGTAAAAGTAGAAGCTTCTTCCTTGAGGGATTCTGTTATAGACCCAAGACAGTGAGTATTTGTAACTTATATTTTGGTCTTCCAGGTATCTAGTTGCTTTTCAACCCTGTCAGACCCTAACAAATATTTTATGAATGCTACATCCCTTCTTATCCAGTGATAAAATTTAAATCTGTAACCTGCCTACACTAATAACTTCTTTAAAAAATCAACATCAAAACTGAAGTTGTTACATGAAGAATAGAGAAATACAGTTATATTAAGTAATTTCTATTTCAGAAGGTAAGTGTGCAGTCATAACTTCAGTAGACATAAAGATCAGATATTATAATCATTGTGAATCCATGGCCACTAATGCAGACTGCTGAAAGTATAGTGTATACTTCCAAGGCATACCTTAGAAATATTGTGGGTTCAGTTCCAGAGCACTGCATGCAATAAAGTGAGTAACACAACAAAGCAAGTCAAATGAATTTTTTTATTTCCTAGGGCATATAAAATTTATGTTTACACTATATTAAATGTGCAACATTATTATGTCTAAAAAAGCAATGTACATACCTCAGTTTAAAAACACTTTATTGCTAAAAAAGGCTGACCATAATGTCAGCTTTCAGCAAGTCATAATCTTTTCCTGGTGGAGGGTCTTGCGTGGATATTGATGGCTGCTTACTGATCAGGGTGATGGTTACTAAAAGTTAGGGTGGCTGTGCCAGTTTCTTAAAATAAGGCATCAAGGAACTTTGCTCCATCAGTTGACTCTTTCTTTCATGAAGGTATAGTTTCTCTGTAGCATGTGATACTGCTTGATGATATTTTACTCATACTAAAACTTCTTTCAAAATTGGAGTCAATCCTCTCAAATTCTGCCACTGCTTTATCAACTACGTTTATGTAATAGTCTAAATCCTTTGTTGTCATTTCAACAGTCTCCACAGCATCTTCACTAGGAGTAGATTCTCTTTCAAGAAACCACTTTCTTTGTTCATCCATAAGAAGCAACTCCTCATCCATTAGAGTTTTATCATAAGATTGCAGCAATCCAGCCACATCTTCAGGCTTCACTTTCTAATTCTATCTAGTTTTCTTGCTATTTCCACCTCGTCTGCAGTTGTTTTCTCCATTGAAATCTTAAACCCCTCAAAGTCATCCAGGAGTGTTGGAATCAATGTCTTCCAAACTCCTGCAAATACTGAGATTTTGACCTCTTCCCATGGATCACAGATGTTCTTAATGGTATCCAGAATAGTGAATTCTTTCCAGAAGGTTTTCAGTTTACTTTTCTCAGATGCATCAGAGGAATCCCTCTCTGTGGCAGCAATAGCTTTATGAAAAGTTGTTTGGTTTTTTTTTCTCATTCAAGTTTTTATTTAAATTTTAGTTAACATATGGTAAAATTGGTTTCAGGTGTAGAATTTAGTAATTCATCACTTACATATAACACCAAGTGCTCATCACGACAAGTACCCTCCTTAATGCCCACCACCCATTTAGCCCATCCCCTGCCCACCTCTCTCCATCAACCCTATTTGTTCTCTATAGTTAAGAGTCTCTTATGGTTTGTTTCCCTGTCTCTTTTTCCCCCTTCCCTATGTTCATCCACTTTGTTTCTTAAATTCCACATATGAGTGAAATCATATGGTATTTGTCTTTCTGTGTTTTATTTTGCTTAGCATAATACACTCTAACTCCATCCATGCCATTGCAATAGCACAATTTCATTCTTTTTGATGGCTGAGTAATACTCTATTGTATATATATACCACATCTTTTTTATCCACTCATCAATTGAAGCACTCTTTCCGTAGTTTGGTTGTTTGTTGATGGTGCTGCTATAAACACCGGGGTGCATGTGCTGCATTGAATCAGTAGTTTTGTATCCTTTGGGTAAATACCTCATAGTGCAATTGCTAGGTCATAGAGTAGTTACACTTTTTAACTTTTTGAGGAATGTCCATACTGTTTTCTAGAGTAGCTATACCAGTTGCATTCCTACCAACAGTGTAATAGCATTCCCCTTTTTCCACATTGTCACCAATATCTGTTGTTTCCTGTGTTGTTAATTTTAGCCATTCTGACAGGTGTGAGGTGGTATATCATTGTGGTTTTGATTTGTATTTCCCTGATGATGAGTCATGTTGAGCATCTTTTCATGTGTCTGTTGGCCATCTGGATGTCTTCTTTGGAAAAATGTCTATTCGTGTCTTCTGCCCATTTCTTAACTGGATTATTTATTTTGGGAGTGGTGAGTTTGAGAAGTTCTTTATAGTTTATGGATACTAACCCTTTATAAGATACATCACTTGCAAATATCATCTCCCATTCCAAAGATTGTCTTTTAGTTTTGTTGATTGTTTGCTGTACAGAAGCTTTTTATCCTGATCAAGTCCCAGGGTTCATTTTTGCTTTTGTTTCCCTTGCCTCTAATGACATGTCTAGAAAGAAGTTGCTATGGCCATTATCAAAGAGGTTGTTGCTGTGTTCTCCTCTAGGATTTTGATGGTTTTCTGTTTCACATTTAGGTCTTGAATCCATTTGGAATTTTGTGTGTGTGTGTGTGTATGGTGTAAGAAAGTGGTCCAGTTTCATTCTTCTGCATGTTGCTGTCTAGTTTTCCCAACAGCATTTGTCTTGAAGGTCAAAATTACTCCTTTATCTGTGGGCTACAGAATGGATGTTGTGTTAGCAGACATGAAAATAACATTAATCTTGTTGTACATCTCCATCAGAGCTCTAGTTGCATTGTCAATAAGCAGCAGTATTTTATAAGAAAGCTTTTTGTCTGAACAGTAAAGTTTCAACAGTGGGCTTCAAAAAAATTCAATAAACCATTTTTGTAAACAGATGTGCCATCATCCAGGCCTTGTTTTATTTCTAGAGCACAGGCAGAGTAGATTTAGCATAATTCTTAAAGGACTTAGGATTTTTGGAATGGTAAATTAGCATATTGGCTTCAACTTAAAGTAGCTACAGCTGCATTAGCCCCCTACTAACAAGAGAGTCAGCCTGTCCTTTGAAACTTTGAAGCCAGGTATTGACTTCTCCTTTCTAGCTATGAAAGTCCTAGATGGCATTTTCTTCTAATACAAGACTGTTTAGTCTATATGGAAGATCTGTTGTTTAGTGTGGCCACCATGATTAATTATCCTAGCTCTGTCTTCTGGATAATTTGCTGCAGCTTCTACATCAGTACTTGCTGCTTCATCTTGAACACTTGTGTTATGGAGGTGGCTTTTTTTCCCCCTAAACCTCATGAACCAATCTGCTCTAGGTTCAGACTATTCTTTTGCAGCTTCCTTTCCTCTTAGTCTTCATGGATTAAAGAGGGTGAGGGCCTTGTTCTGGCTAAGGCTTTGGTTGAAGGGAATGTTATAACTGGTTTGATTTTCTGTCTAAGCCATTCTAAAACTTTCTCCATGTAAGAAATAAGGCTGTTTTGTTTTCTTATCATTGGTGTGTTCACTGGAGCAACACTTTTAATTTCCTTCAAGAAAAAAGAAAAAAAATTTTTTTTCATTCACAGCTTGAATAACTGGTACAAGAGGCCTAGCTTTTGGCCCATATCAGCTTTTGACATGCCTTCACTAAGCTTAATCATTTCTAGATTTGATTTAAAGTAAGAGACATGTGACCCTTTCTTTCACTTGAACACTTAGAGGTCCTTGTGGGGTTATTAATTTCAATATTGTTGTGTCTCAGGGAATAGGGAGGCCTAAGGAGAGAAAGAGATGGGGAATGAAGCAGTCAGAGCACACATAGCATTTATTGATGAACTTCGCCATCTTTAGGTAGAGTTCATGGTGCCCCGTAAAATTACACTAGTAACATCAAAGATCACTGATCACAGATCATTATAACAAATACAACAATAATGAAGATGTTTGAAATAGTGCAAGAATTACCAAAATGTGACACAGAGATGTGAAGTAAGCAAGTGCTGTTGGAAGAATGGTACCAACAGACTTGTTGACACAGGGTTGCCACAAACTCCATTTGTGAAGAACACAGTATCTACAAAATGCAATAAAATAGGTATGCCTGTATTGGTGACTCAAATTCAAGTGACATTTCCTTTGGTGATATAATTTCCTGAAACAGTGAACCAACTGTTTACAAAGTTCTGACAAATCAAACTATTATCTTCCTTCAGTATATGTGGTAGTTGCATTCTTGAAAAATTAATAAATCCATGCAAGGTATTTTTTAAATAGAGATTCATATTATTCTAAAGAGATTTTCTATCAGTGCAGATATCCGGCAGGGCATTTGAAAGTTGTCTCACGGGACATTCCTTTGTTGGCAGGACTCTATAATGCGCTGTAGCATGTCTGATATCTCTGCCCCACCCACCTATCCGTCCATCCACCTACTAATTGTCAGTAGACCCTCCCCCAATCATTGTGAAAATCAATACCAATACTTACTTCTGAAATGCTTCTTAGAAGTCTTCCTTCCTTTTCTTAGGCTCGTTCTCCAAGAGGAGTTTTGACTTTGAGTCATAATCTTTTAGCGGTAATAGAGAGCTACTACATATAGTTCTTTGAGTAAGAATAAGAAGCACACTTAAACAGTCAATCAGAAAAAAATAGATGAGTAGAAAAGTATATGGTCATTCAGAAACATTATTTCAGTAACAGTATTATTTTGGTTGATTTACTAAATGTTAATGCTTGGTATTACATTGTATCTATCTGATAACAGGGACAGCATATGCTTTCATTCTGTGTAAGAGCAAGAGTGTTACAGATTTTGAGCAATATTAAAATTTTTTGTAATTATGGCAAGTGAAAGGTAAATTATCTAGATTAAGGAAAGTGGGACTGGTAGGAAGTACAGGATTGTTGGGTTTCTTTTTTTTATATAAAGTAAGCACTCGGCTTACTTAATTTTTTTTTTAATTTTTTTTTTTCAACGTTTATTTATTTTTGGGACAGAGAGAGACAGAGCATGAACGGGGGAGGGGCAGAGAGAGAGGGAAACACAGAATCGGAAACAGGCTCCAGGCTCTGAGCCATCAGCCCAGAGCCTGACGCGGGGCTCGAACTCACGGACCGTGAGATCGTGACCTGGCTGAAGTCGGACGCTTAACCGACTGCGCCACCCAGGCGCCCCAGGATTGTTGGGTTTCTTATTGTTGCTTCTGCTCTTGTTGTTTATTTGGTAGCAGTTTCTTGGTTCTGGCATTCCTGAAATCAAGTTTCTATATATAAAATTAATGAGGCAATTGTGTATCTTTCTTCCACCCTACTTTTTTTTCTGACTTTTTGTGTCAGTTTTTGCCAGAGTAACTAAATAGGATTCACCCTCTGTCTCTGTCCTTTGACTTGAAGATGCTTTTTCATGCTATTATTTAGAATTTTGTGGTTGTGTCTTTGTTCTTGGTATTTTTAAATATTAAACCTTGTATATACTGTGTAAAAGATATGGTTTTTGATTGACTACATGTCTCTAGCCTTTCTCAGAGTTATAATCCATTGCTTCTGTTATTCTAATTAGGACCTACAAAACCATCTTCATTGCCATTGCTGTGTACGATTGTGAGGGGAGAAGGTAAAGGTTCAAAAGTATTTGAAAAACTGGGTAGAAATTTTTTACTTAGTTACCTCTAATTTGGATACCACAGTTAGAAGATTTACCAGTTTCACTTCTTGTCCAGCCTGTGTTCAACCTGATAGGCAGAACAACAGCAAAAAACAAACAAACAAATAAATAAATAAATTTAAAAAATCAAATTTAGCGTTCTTTGTGATTTTTAAATTTGATCTAAACTAAAACAGCCTCACACATTTATTTTTTTATCATAAATGTCTCTGTTGCCATACATGGAAAACACCAGCATGACAAACAAAAGAAATTAAATATTATGGTTGAATTGTGATCGAATAGGACTCTTCTAATCCAGAAAACCCATGGGAAATTTTCAAATGGCTAAAATTGATATTTTTAATTGTGGTAAAATATATGTAACATAAAATTTACCATTTTAACCATTTTCAAGTTTACTGTTCTGTGGCATTAAGTACATTCACATTGTTGTGCATATCACCACCGTCCATCTCCTGAACTTTTTCATCTTCCAAAACTGAAACTTTGTACCCATTAAACACAGACTCCCTGTTCCCCTGTTCACTAAACATCTGGCAAACTGAATTTGGCTATCTCTTACATAAAGAATCATACAGCATTTGTTCTTGGCATAATGTCTTCCGGGTATATCCATATTGTAGCATGTGTCAGAATTTCCTTTTTTAAGGCTGAGTAATAGCTCATTGTGTGTATATACCATATTTTGCTTATCCATTCATCTGTCGATGAACATTCGTGTTGCTTCCACCTTTTGGCTATTGTGAATAATACTCGTATTATTCAATATATCTGTGTACAAATATCTGTTCAAGTCTCTGCTTTTACATTTTTTGTATGTACCCAGAGGTGGAATTGATGGATCATATAATCATTGTGTTTACTTCTTTTGAAGAGTCTCCATAATATTTCCACAGAGGCTGTACCACTTTACATTTCCACTGGCAGTATACAAGGATTCCAATGTCTCCATATCCTTGCCAATACTAATTATTTTGTTTTGGTTTGTTTTGATAGTAGCCATCCCAGTGGGTGGCTAAGTGGTACCTCATGGTTTTGATTTGCATATCCCTAATAGAACTTGGTTTCTTTGACATCCAGAAATGAACCCCAACCAACTGTAAAGTTATAATAAATGGTTTTGATGAGAATAAGATAAATCTAAGAACAGCAGAATGAAAAGCTTCTTATTACCCTCTCTTTCATTAGTAACGATGGGTTTCACTCTACAGGATCACTTTTAAAGTTTTTCCTTTTTCTTTTAAATATCATTGAATTTAAACTCAATTTGGTAGAAAAGTTATTGTTAAAAATATTTAAAAACTAAACTTAGAACCTCAAAACTACAGAATTTATTGTACCCAGTAAATTATTTATTAATTTCAGTAATTATTCATTAAATAATTAGCACATACTATCTTTAAGGATCTTGTAGTCTGGGGACACCTGGGTGGCTCAGTTAATTAGCATCTGACTTTTGATTTTGGCTCAGGTCATGATCTCACTGGTTCCTGAGTTTAAGCCCCACATCAGGCTCCATGCTGACAGTGCAGAGCCTGCTTGGGATTCTCTCTCTCCCCCTCCCCTGCTTGCACAATCTTTCTCTCAAAATAAATAAATAAACTTAAAAAAAAAAACTTACAGTCTGGAAGGGGAGCTGGATATACAGATGAGTAATTACTAATCTGTGTAATAAAATCTGTAATGAGAGTATATAAAAGGTTTGTTGGGCATAATAACAAATGCCTTCCTTTGTTTCTGGGGAAAAAGAAGTGTCAGGGAAAGCTCCATTGAGAAGGAACCTCTTAAGCTGAAACTTGAAGGATGAAGAGGCTTTTGCTGGAGGTAAATGTTGGCACAGAAAAATCAAGTTTGGGAAGTAATATAATCTATCAGAGATGAGCTTCCTGTAATAAAGCATTGACAAATGATTTAAGAATTTTGGAGTCAAAGGTCACTCTAAATTTTATACCCTGTAGTTAGTCAGTCCTAACCTACCCCTGCATTTAAGCCAACTTCCTGGAAGCCCAGATTGGTTTGATAGATGGAGAACAACCTTAAGTCCTAAAATGAAAATTATGTAACAGGAAACAAAAATGTTTAATTATTGTGTTTGTTTACATCACAAGTATTTTAAGTTATTCTCTATCACCTTCCTTTGTTAACAGTGTAAAATTATCTTGCCCTTACAGTACCTTCATATAGGTATATTTTATTTAAAGTCTATGTCCAGGAAATAATAATTCACAATTAAGTTTATAGATTTGGTAAAATACACTAAATCATTCTTCCCCAGAATCATCATATTTTTACTAGGCCATTTTCATGTGCCTGTGTACATTGGAGCATACAGCCAACAAAAATTACTTTCTGTCATATAAAGCATGTGATTAAAGCTTTTGTTCATTTATTTTAATAGCAGTGGTATTGCAGTGTTGACTCTGCAGCTTTTTGGGTTTTTTTGAGTTTGGATGGGTTTTTTGGTATATGGTTTGTCTTGAAGCTTTTTCTTTATATTTTAGAGGGAATAGATCACATATAAGAATAAGAAGCACAGATTTACTTTGATCACTGTGAACTCTAAAGATGATATTTTCTTAGTTATTGTAAAGAAGTGTAACAGTTTTAATTATAGGACTACAGTTTTAGCCATTGTTAGCGTTTTATTTGTAATATTTATAATTTTCCTAAAATCTTTGGGATTTTAAGATTACGGAGAGGCTGGTATATTTGGTATGAAAATGTAAAACGTAGTGATTCATTTCCAAGTACTGCTGTGTGCCAGAGACCAACTTCTAAAAATTATAAAGCTATTTAGTGGTTTGGTTTCCCTAGATCTCATCAGTTTTTGGTTACAAAAGGAATCTCTTTTAAAACCATTCCTATGTGTTGTCAGTTTGTTCCCAAGATGCCGTCATGAGATTTTTTCTACCTTACCTGCTTTTTCTTTTTAAATACCTATGAATTTAACGTATGCTCACAAATCCAGACTGAAAAGAGGTTTTGAATTTCATACTTTTATAGAATATGAGAGTTTTTTATTTTTAAATTATTTACAGTTGTGTGTTTCCAAAGCTTGTATCCTACTTTTTAGCAGGAATTAAAATAAAATTAGGGTGGCTAGAATAGTATTAATCTATCTAAATTCCTTTCCCTAGGGCAAGGTGAATCAGAGGAAAAAGGAGCAGGCTAGCATCAAGGGGTTGAAGGTGTGAATGGGTAGTTTGAGATGACAGCAGAAAATGTGATGTGTGCCAACCTTGGCATGTAGCCTTGACCAAGTGATTAGGAAGTTCAGACTCTATTTCTTTCTTAGTGCCATGACTTGCTATTAATGCTCGCTAGAAAAGTGTGAAACTGTACTTGAACTTCACACTAACAGTATAGTTATACACTTAATTTTGGTCACATGTTTGTTTTGCCTCCTGTTAAAGAGTAGAGGTGTTATTGAAACACAAAGATTCTCTTATGTTGTTTTTAAAATCTGCAATGTTGAGATGGAGAACTGATTACAAAAGCAAGACTTTAGATAAGTGGTTTTAAGCTTCTTTACATCATGAGAAACCGATGAAACCTATGCTCACTCTCATTGGAAAAATGCCCATGTTAAGTGAATCTGCATACAATTTCAGAGATTCACAGACCTGAAGTCCATTTATGGATCCTGCCCTAAGTCACTTTCTTTATTTTTGGACAGTGTTATTCTTTTATTTAGTTGTGGCTGGCTTAATTTGTTGCAGAGAAGGCGATGCTAATGAACTGAAGTTAGAGGTTTGATTTCGATAAGGGACAGCTAGGTGTACTTATACTGCAGTCACAAATATAAAATTTAACTGTTTTTGTGGAAAAAATAACATCCACACATATATACATGCCATTGATTATAAAATGATTGAATGAGATCATGTGAATTAATTACAACTGAAAAAAACTCAAAATACGTAGGTGGATTTTGTAGCATCTTTGGGAATTAAGGAAAAACTCCTCAATCTCCTTTTGGAATTATCTAATGTTAAATTACTATATTTTGTAATATACTGATTTTGCACTTAAAATTCAGTTTAAAATTGGTTTTATTTTTGGAACTTTTCAATATATCCCCTTGAAATAATTGTAGGAATCTAAGGAGTTTCAAACTTTAGTATGTGATTACTGGTACAGTCAGTAGAGATGAATGGAGAAGGATGTTTGCATCCTGGGAAGTCATGAATGAGATGTTGCAATAGTAACATATATAAATAACATACATATTGTAGGGGAGTCTTTGTTTTGCACTTTGTTTCTTAACTTTAGATGTACTTAGTAATAAATTCCAGTCTTGGTGGAATTTAGTAAAAAATAAAATTCTGTATCAGTGGTTCTTAGTCTCAATTGTCTTGACATCTTCCTAAAGATTTATATATTCTTTCAGACCCACAAATGTACTTTCTTTTTTCTTTAATTTATTCCAGAAGCTTACATACATGGTATGTAATTTACTGTTATTTTTACATGGTTTCAAAGTGGATGTGGAATAAATATGCTTCATGTAGTCTAATGTTTCAGTTACCAGTGTGTCCCTCTTATATAACTTTATGAACTTTATTGGCAAACTTCCTGTGAACCCCCTTTGAGAAATACAGGCATGGACTTAGCAGTAGCATGCAAACTCTTTATTCATTTATTTGTTGAGTTAGGGCATATTATGATTTGCTTGAGTAATTAACAAATCACATAATCCTACATGGGTTAGCATAGTACTTAACCTCAATACATATTTGTTGAATGAATAAGTAGCACATATCTTTAAGGTGATTGCAGTATTCTAGATAGAGCAGTAAGTTCCAACTCTGATTATGAGGCCTGCCTTTACCCCCCTCCATAAGTTATTATAGGGAAAAATTGTGAAATGTTTAAAGGAAAATTTAGGAAGAAGATAAATATGCATGCCATATTTTATCCTTGAAGAAACTGATTTTGAAATCAGACACATAATGGCACATTCACATCCACAAAATGTGGTCATCACTATAAATAGCATAAGCAAATAAAATGAAACTTCATGGTTTTTTTACGGAGCATACAAATGCATTTAATTTTCACAGTCTTATAGTAGCTGTTTCTAAGATCACAGAATAAAAATTTTTTAAACCAAGAATGACAGCAGTTGAAATCTATACATAGCACTTTAATATTCTGATGTGCTAAACAAAATATATCTCTAGGTAATATGGGAATTTCCACTATCTGTGTATGTATGTACTTAATGGAAATTTTACAAGGATGCCAAGCATCAAATGGCAGCCACATTACTTACTTAGTAGATTACTAAATTAGAGTCCTTAATGACTACAAGTAGATCATTGTAATTACAAATACCAGCTTTAGTTAACTTTTTCATAACTTAGTAGCAATAGTAGAGCCACAAACAAAGGTCTTGCTTTTGTTGGTTGCTTTCATCCTGTCATAGGATCACCAAGATCTGCCAAAAGAGTATTGAAGACTCACTTGCCACCTAGGAAAATAGTAAAATACTGTGGGAATAAAGTATCAGCATTCTTGTCCCAGTGAAAACTTTTACATTGGAGATCATTGATAAATGTACCTTGAGAAATGGTTTCCTAAATTTGAGGCCAGAATTACATCTCCACATTTCAGGGATTCAATTGATAATATGACTACCACAAAGAGATGATTATGTGGAGTGAATCTGGGCAGGACCCTACCCAGTGCATTGTGAGTCTCGTGGGATCAAAGTTCTTTGAAACCAAGTTGATCTGGGTGTGGAAGAAGTAAAATATAAACCTCTGTCATCAGATGTAGTAGGTGCTGATTAGGCTATAGGTACACAGAATTTCCACATCACTGAGTAGGAATCCATCTTAAGAGAAAGGCAAGGAACCCCTAGGAATGAAAGGGAAGGAAAGAAATACTGTCCTCAAATGCTTCTGTAGATCTTCTACATGATTTTCCCCCCTTACAGTAGCATTTCTAACAGTATGGATTATTTTTCATTACCAGAGGTATTACCTAAGTGTTTATTTGAAGATAATATGTTAGTTTACCTGGGAAAGAAAAATATATATGCCTTAACTCTGCTAGTAATTAGATTGAGCCTATATGCAGTTCAAGGCCAGTAATAATATGTGCAATCTGGTCAGTTAAATAAAACCAGCAATAAAGAATCATAACAACTAACCTTCTTAGTCATTATTTTTCTTTTGCTTGGTCTTAGGGTTTTGACCCACCACATCAAAGTGACACAAGAACTATTTACATAGCCAACAGGTTTCCTCAGAATGGCCTTTACACACCTCTGAAATTTATAGATAACCGGATCATTTCATCTAAGGTAAGGATTAACACTTATTAAAACTATAGATATGTTCCATTTTGTTTTGAAAAGTAATTTATTTATTCCAGTATACATTTATATCCTTAAAAATTCAAGGAAATGGTGTTTGGTAAATATATCTTACCCAAAATTGTGAACTGCAAAATGAAAGGAGTTGCCAGTTGCTAATACCAGGTAACTAACATGCCAAAAATTATCCCTAGTTGCAATTAAACTGAGGAACTAAATATTTATACGGTGTGCCAGGTACTATGTTAGGTACATCTCATATCATTTAATTCATACAGCAACTCTGAGATCGCTTTTACAAAGTGTTATACTCATTTTATATTTGTGTCTTTAATTAAAGTGTTGGGAATAATTTACCCAGGGTTGCACACTAAATGACAAGATTGGAGTTTGAACTCAGTTCTGTGTGACTTTAAAGCCTGACTTCCTCTAATTTTATCACTCTTCTGTAAACAAGAAATTTACATATATAGTACCAAGGTACTGCTTCACTCACGTATTCTTCCTTGTTTCATTTTTTTCTATAACATTTTTAAGATGTCTTTGTTTATTTTGAAACTGAAGATTACAGGTTAATGCTGTCCCAGTAAACTTTTCTCATGATGAAGGAAACGTTTTCTGTACTACTATGATAACCAGTAGCTGTTTAGGGCTAGTTAGGCCTTATAATATGGCTAATGCCACTGAAAAACATAATTTTTAATTAAATCTTAATTTATTTTTGATTAAGTGTCAGGAGCCATATGCAGCTACTGGTTACCTATTGGAAAGTGCAGTTAGGATGTGAATCAGACTAAGAGTAAAGTTTTCCTTAGATCATTGCTATTGTTTGATAGACCACTTTAAGAAGCGTCTTTGTACTGCTCCTTCTCTGCCTTCCAGAGTAACTAATTGTATCTCTGTCATCCTGATCTCCTCTTTCCCAAGAGTATTGTCTTAGGTCAGTGGTTTCTTTGTTCTGCCCCTTTTCTCATCCTTCACATTATTTACAGATGCAACATACCCATTAGTGAGATCTGTCATTTTGGACAGTGGTTCTAAAGCAGGGGGCAGGAAGGGAAAATGTTAGAATCTAGGGTAATAGAAGAGCTTTAGATTAATGACACAGTTCTTAGTAAATCATGCAAGAAATAAAAGTCCTTGAAAATTTTAAGTTTTTTTTTAACTTTGTGTATAATTTATATATAGTAAAATTTTACCAATTTTAAGTGTGCAATTTGATGAGTTTTGACAAATGTATAGCATCATGGGACCACCACAACCAAGATAAAGAGTATATCCAGAAGTAAAAAGTTAGCAGCCAGTCCCCCTCCTCCTCATCTCTAGCACTAGCAACCACTGATCTGTTTTCTATAACTATAGTTTCACCTTTTCTAGAATATCACATAAATATAGTCATGTAGTATGAGTCTTCTCTGTCTGACTTCATTTCATGTAACAGTAATCTTGAGATTGATCTTTGTTGTTGCATATATCAGTAGTTCACTCCTTTTTGGTGTAGAGTTTAGCTATCATCCTGGGTTTGGATAGTTTACATTCTGAATTTGGGTCATTTTCCTTGCCTGGTTCTTTCACTACCAGTATTTTCTTCCCCTTAAATTTCCATCTAGTTTTCCAGCCCTGAATTCAAATCTGTCATATTTTGTGATAAGGGTATAATTTTTCTCCCTACTGTTTGCTGCCATAGCTGTGAGAGTTGGATAGTGTCTCCAGGTTAAGAAGCCATAGTTTACAATTCATATTCATATTCCTTTCATTTGCACTTTTTAAAAATTAAACTCTTTTCTAGTTTCTATCTAAATTTTGGATACTTTCCAGGATCCATTTTATAATCTAGTTTTTGTAATCTCATCTGCTGTGAGTAACAGGACCACTTTAGTCCTCTGCCAGTATTGAAAGCTGAGTGTCCTGGAAAATTTGAGAGATTAAATATCTTTATATGATCGTATTCACATGCAGCAGTATTACGGTTCATGTTTTTGACCATAGTTTTAAAAATATAGATATTTAAATAAACATTGCTTTTTAAAAGCATATAAGGACTGTCTCTCTCATTATTCCCTTATTTATTCTACTAGTAATTTCTCACATCCCTTGCAAACCAGATTACCTGCTATCCCATAAACCCATGTTGAACTTCCCTACTACTGTGCCTTTGCTGTGATTTCATGTGATTAACCACTTCTTTTTAGATATAGATTATATTTTTTGCAGAGGTTATAAATTTCATGTTTTTATGGAAATAGAAAATTCATTTCCAATCTGAACCCACAGATTCAGGAATGTGGGTATTTATATACAATGTCCATTTTTTTCTTGACCATAAATAAGGCTTTTAAAATTCCCTTTGTACTACCTTTCTGCTCCCTTTTTATTCCCTTAAACTCTTCTGGACTGTATTATTTTCTGTCTCACAAAGTCATGATGAACTTTGCTCTTCTCTGCCTGTGTTCATGCTGTCCTTTTTTCCTGAAATGGTCTCCCTCTCTTTGCCCCCTATTTTCAGCCTGTTGAATGTTGCCCTATTAAAGCCCATGTTGAATATGACCTTCCTCATTAAATTTTTCTCTCACTGACTGCTTTTCATTTTAATTCTTTGTATATTCCTTCATTTACTTTACCTTTCAATATAGCTATTGATATTTATTCTGAATTTCTTCTAATATGAAAGCTTCTTTGTTCCTCTTACAGCCCAAGAGTCTTATACATTGTAGGTGCATGATACGTCTTTGTTTAATTTACCATAGTAACTACCTTATTTAAACTTTACAAAAGATGTAGTTTCATAATTATGTTTTGGTTTTCTTACTAATATCAGAACTTGAAGAAAAAAGATCAGTTGTATAGTCATATACATAGCTAAAAAAGAAGTTATACTTCCAATTTAATTTTATTGACCATTATTACATAATAATAAAATAACTTTAAAGCATAATTATTATTTTTCTTAAAATATTTTTATATTATTTAACATTTATCCTATAGTTTCTCTTCTACATATGATAGGATAAGCACAGACTATAGACTTGTTCAGTCTGTTAATGTATTTTGTATTTTAGAAAACCTGGAAAAAACAATTCCTAATATTTGTAAGCTGGTTTTCATAAGAAATTTTTATTTATTCTGAGTTTTTCCATGTATTATTGAACTAGCCAAAGAAAATATCCTGAAACCAGTTACCTTATTGCCAATTTATGTAATTGTTCTTTTCAAGATTTTGGAAGACAAAAGTACATTCTGTTATGATTTTAAAAGATTGATGTGAAGTTAGGACATTGCCAACTTGATTCTTAAAAAGTTTTACGCATTTGATTTGGTAACTAAGGGACTCCAGTTAAGATCACCTGAGGATGGTATGGCCCAAAATTACCATCTCAGAGATACACATTGAGCAGTGACTGGAAAGCATCTACCTCTCTTCTCTCCAGAGCCCTGAACATAGTCCCCAGTCCCAGATTCTGGAGCCACTAGTGCTACCACTACCACAAGAAAATGTGTTTCGGGTATCAGATTAGAACTGAAATTATAATTTGACCTGAAAGAAATGTTGTTAGGTATTGTACTATTTATATATCCTTGGGTCATAGAGACTGTTGTGGGCTTTCCTGGGAACTTAACCCTAATTGTTTATGTGGGGAAGGACATTTCAGATCTCAGCTGATTAAGAAGTGAATTTTTGAAGTAAGAAAATTCAGAAATTAGAACCATCTTACATTGCACCAGAGAAAATTAAGTAAACTGCCTCTTTAGAAATTTTGAATAGGATCAGTAACCACTAAGGCTTCATTTGCCTGACATCCAAATAATCATCTGAAAAAAATTCATTTCTACCGTATGTATGTATTTATTTATTCATCTGTTCTTCTAAAGTTTTGATCTCCACCTATGTGCTGAGTAGTAGTGGTAAGTGCTGGAGATTGAGCAGTAAATAAAACAATGTCCCTAGCCTCAGGGATCTTACATTCTACTGAGAGAGTATATAGGGTGAAGTAACAGTGCTATAATGTTTGGCATATTATTACCCTTATAATATAGCATTATAAGCTTATATGCTGATTAATAATATAATAGACACATGGCAATTAGTATGAGCCAGTTTCTGTCCTAAGTGCATCATAAATATATTAGCTTATTTAAGCCTTATAACAACCCTATAAAATAGGGTTATTATTGTCTTCATTTTATAGAGGCACAAAGTAGGGTGCAGAGAGATTAGTCCAAGGTCATTTAGTGACAGTCTTACTTTAAAAATTGACATTGTGACAGATTTTCATGTCCTTTATGAGATTGTCTTGGTGGTTATACCACCACTTATGTAAAGTGTTTTTTAATCTTTTTCACATTCTTGGTTATTTTTCCATATTTTGTACTTAACAAAGAATAATAAAATAGTTATACCATTTCCTTTGCTTCTGATACTGAGCTAAATAAAATGGAAAATAAATTGTATCTGGAATCAGCATTTTTATCAGCCCTTGTTTATTTTTACACTTAGTTTTGTGTAACCAAAGACCAAAATAAATTATTAAATGTTGTTTTAGATTTGCCTTCTCCAACTTCTAAAAAATCAAGAATTTAATAGCAAAATTGGTAGATTCCAATTTATCTCATCTTTTTAAATTACACTAAAATTGCCAATAAATAGTATAAGAAAAAAAAGAATAGAATAAAAGTTCTGAAACTCTTAAAAACGAGATAGTTTTTATAGCATCAAGAGTTACATAAATTTGTCTAAGGACTTCATAAATCTTATTTTGCTTTCCTTATTATATTGATATCGTATATATTATTTTAAATGTTAATTTATCCTTCTCTCTCTGTTTTTTTAGTATACTGTGTGGAATTTTGTTCCAAAAAATTTATTTGAACAATTCAGAAGAGTGGCAAACTTTTATTTTCTTATTATATTTTTGGTTCAGGTAAGCTTTATCACTCAATGGATTAAGTTTATATAATGACTTCTATCTTTAGGGAAAAGTTATATTGCATTCTAAATCATTTGACTATGGGATCAGTTTTTTCCTGCATAGCTTCCCCATTGTAATCAGTGAATGTAGTTATTTAAACCACATGCAGATTTCTAAAAAATAGCTTGTGAATTTTAAGATTAATTTTATATTGTTTCATTACTGATGTGCTATGGTGCTGATAATTGTAATCAAAGCCAATTTTACATTTCACTTGCTCTGCATCAGAACATAAATATTTTGACTTATATAGCACATGTTTTTGTCACATTTCTGCCTACGGAATGATCTTTGTCCAAGTAAATCTTTCTTTGACTTTTCCTTTGTTTTGAATTTAAATTTTACTTTTATTTAAAAATTTTTTCTAATTTTAAGAATCCCCATGAATATAGATTTTTATTATGGGAACCATTTTCTTAAGTCTATTCATGATAAACTCTTTGATAGTTTCTTAATTTTCACATTGTACTTTTTTTTCTCTAATATCAAAGTATCAAGAGAATAGCTTATAAAATTTGAGTATAAGTCAAGATTTAAAAATAGTGATTGTCATTTTCTTTTAAAGGGGTTATTTTCTTCTGATAATACACGAGCAGTATCTTTCAGTGTGGCATTGGGTTTTTGTATAAACTCTGAACTTTACTCTCATAGAACCTGGAATTCCAGTGGAAAAAAAAAACTTGTTATAACGTCACTTTAAAGCTTGAAGAAACACTTATATTTTAAAGAAATTGCTTTCTTTCCTGAACAGAGAAGAAACTTCTGAGTTTTTATCAATAGAACATCAGCTTGGTTTTCTTGGAAAAGTGAGAAATTTATACTAACCATGTCCACATCACATGCATTTGTGAAATTACTAGCTAAGGTCAGGAATTCAGCTGGTCTGTGGAATAAAACAAATTTAATTGGCCTGTCCAGGGTAAAGGAACATTAATAAACCATTGGGTCCATGTTTTAACTAACCAAACATAATTACTGCAAAAATTACTTCCCCAATTTGTTGAAACCTCAGTTGTATGATTTAGATCATAATTACAGCATCGTTTTCTAAGCTGTACCCTTCTGGCTCTGTAGATGTAACAAAATCCCTGTAGAAAAAAAAAAATCCTTTTCCTAGCCCTATTCCTTATTCTCTTTTCTTAAGTGATGAAATTATTCCGAATTCTAGGGTTAAAATTGCTGACAGACTTTTCAGCATTTACCAGGATGGGCAAAGAAATGTAAAATGAGATTCTGAGCAGCTGTAGGTCTGCTTCTAACAAATACTGAGGAGGAAGACCTTATGTACGCTGTGTTAAAAAGGTGAAGTGACTGAGTTCACTCTAGCAATATTTGTGGATATGCAATAGATTTAGATATTCTACTCACTTCATATAATGGCCAACAAAATGAACTTGGTGAAACTGTGAACTAAACTACATGCATGATTATTTTTTACTGTGGACAATCATATACACTTTATATAGTGTTCTCAGAATTCCCAATAAATACGAGATTTTAGATGTTAATAGTGTGACGTGTACAATATAAAAATATAATACTCGGTTCTTTTTGTTGCTGTAAATCTAGCTTATGATTGATACACCTACCAGTCCAATTACCAGTGGACTTCCATTATTCTTTGTGATAACAGTAACCGCCATAAAGCAGGTATGCAAATACTTTCTATTGTTTTCTCCCCAGGTCATTTAGAAGTTGCTAAATATTTACACTTCACACTAACATTTATTGTTGTGAAAGTAATTTCCATAAGAAATCAGCAAATTTGTTTGATACTGCATATGGTAAAATTAAACTGAGTTAAGTCACTCTATTATATTTCAGGTACCTAGGGACTCACAGAATATAGTTAAAATATGTTATTCTCTTGACACTCCTAGGAAGCATCCAAAAACAAGCATTTTAGATCTACAAACTAATTTATATATGAAGTACATTATTATGATCATCTTTGTAGGTTTTACAATATTTAAAGGAAATATAATTCAAAAGGGATATATTTATAGGGAGTGGAACACATACTTCTGACATTACCATTTTGAATAAGAATTGTATGGTCTTTTCTTACTTTCTACAACTTTCTCTGGTGATGTTGATTTTTATATAAAGTAATACCATAGGGGAAATAGCTTCAACCAAATCTTGAATTGATATTAAAATGTAGGTATAGAAAAGTAAGATTATTACTAGATACACATGCTGAGTAAGAAATAAAAGAAATTCATAGAAATGTCATGTCTGTATAGCTATCACTTCTCAAAAAATCTTGCCAGGGGCCCAGTTAAATAGATGATTCCTTCTACCTGAAAGAGAGTTAATTGAATTTTCTTGTGTAAATATGATAAATTTCCACTTTATAAGATTTAGGGATAAGATTCAAATTGACATGGAAATAAAATTGACAAACATTCTGTAATTCTGAGATGTAGTATATTATTTATTACAGAGAAGGATAAGAGGAAACTATAGTAGTTACGTTATATATCTAGGGTGTCAGAATATCATGGTGCTACTTTCACTAAGTGTGAGTTCCTTTCACTGTTCTATTGGAGGCTAGAATTTGTGCAACTCATTAAGCATCCAAATCACTTCATACAGTTACATATTTACTTGGTTTTGTAGATGCCATTTATTTCTTCAAAGTAACGTGTATTTGTCCCTAGGACATCTTTTCTCTATATATTTTCCTTTTAGGTGATTTCTTTTGGTCTAGTGGTTTATAGTACCATTTATATGTTGATGGTTCTCAAATTGATATGTATCCTGAAACTATTCCCTGAAGTCCAGCTACACATATACAAATGCTCATGCAACATTTCCACTTGGATATCTTAGGCTTTTCGTGACCACCATGTCACTCTCTCATTTTCTGGTCTGGTCTTTTTTCTTCATATCATTTGTTGCTACCTGTTGTTCTGTTGAATAAATATTTATTACTTTATCTGTTGGCCCTCATTTGAATGTTTAGTTCTGTGAGTGCATAGACTTTGTTTTGTATACCAGATTATTTCCAAAGACCAGAACAAAGTCATGTACATATTAGACCTTCAAAAAGCATTTGTTTGATACATGAATAAATGAATGAATAAACCTATTGAATTTTTTTTAATGTTTATTTTGAGAGAGAGAGAGAGAGAGCATGCATGTGTACACACGCAAGCTGGTGGAGGGACAGAGAGAGAATCCTAAGCAGGCTCCATGCTAACAGCATGAAGCCTGACACGAGGCTCAATCTCTTGAGCCAAAATCAAGAGTCAGATGCCTAACAGACTGAGCCATCCAGACTCCCCCCCCCCCCCCACCCATTGAACATTTTTTAAAGCAGTGTAAAATGTTGTGATACTTATTGCCCTGATTTTCCAGTATATTTGACCAAATAGAGACTGGGTTTAATTGAAATGTGATACCACTAACTGAGTTGAGAATGCTGGTGAATTTATATCTGCAAATTAAGAGAGTTTACTATAATAATAACAATTGACAACCAGCCTTCTTCCAAAAATGAGTTAACTAAAAACACATGAAATCTAAAGATAGAAAGTAGGAAGACTACCTCAAACCTGTGAGTATGGTTATTGCAGTTAAGTTCTTGACACATCTTGACAACTAAGGCAAAAGAGGAAATATGAAAGGTCATAATTTTCAAAGAGAAAATTTGATCTGTAAAGATTTTCTCCGTTTTTCAGAAACAATTTCAGAACTCAAGAGTTTTTTCTGTTCCTAAGTTTTGTTCATTTAAGAAACACACTCATACCAGAGTGTATCGTTCAGGTTTATATATCCATCACTACAGATTAGTAGAACAAATTTTGGAAAAATTATAAAAGTGAAAGTTACTATGTTCTTACCTTCCTTACTTCTCCCCCTTTTAGTCTGCGTTTGTCCTTTTATCAAAATAGGAAAAGCTTTATTATCAGTTATTTACACTTTAATATGAATTAAATTGTTACTTTGTTTTTTTAACTTCTTCCAAACATACTTACATATTAAGTCTTCTCTCTAGTTGTATAATGCAAGATATAGTGCTATGGTAGGTGTCATAGTCTTTGCCCTCTATCAACTTAAAATCTATGAAGTAGGGAAGGTAGGACCAAACACAATAACAATTACAGTTTAATAAGGTACTAGTAAGAGCTAATGAGCGGTAGGTGTTCAGAGAAAGGATGGAACCCTTCATTTAGATAATCAAGGAAGGTTTTGTGGAATAAATAATAGAAATGAGACTTGGAATATTAGTAAAATAACAGTTGGTGAAGGAGGTGAAATAGAAACAAACAATTTAAACAAAGGCCCAAATGGAAGAAAAGCCAAGACCTATTTTGGGGAATGACATGTCTGAATAAATGTTTGACCCTGTAGAGGAAAGTATTAAAAGATAATACTGGAAATGTAGGCTGGAAGATTCTTTCCTGTAAGCATTGAGAGTTATTGAGGGGGTTTTGAACAAGGTAGTGAATTAAAATGATGTTTTGGAAACAATCTGGCTATAATATGTGGGATGAATTAGAATTTGTGAACTTGTGTTTTAAAAGATAATGTTTTTATCATTGTTGCTCAGCTATTAATGTCATCTGACTGTAAAAGGAATTTTGCTTTTTGACAGTTTCAGAAAAGATATTTTGACCCTCAGTTAAATTTCCCTGTAATTGACATACCACATCTTAACTGGGGTCAGTGTAATTTGAGTAGCTTAAAAATGCTTTTCCAAAAGGTTTCTTCCTGGGAAAAAAAATAGACCTTCAAAGCAATCTTTAATATTTGCTTTATGTTTTATACTGTTATAATATTTTTAGGTAATAGATGTGTATATATTTTTAAAAAATGGAAACAGTACAAAATAGCATATAGTAAAAGCCTCTTATATTCCTAGTTTTCCTCCCTTGATGTATTTGTACATTAGTCCCAATATCCATGCAGAGTGTTCACATATGCATTTTTTTAAACAAATAGTAGCATAGAACACAACACATTCTATATCTTATTTTGATCACTTAATCCTATCTCTTGGATATCATTCCATTATCTGTACTTATGCTACACCGTTGAGTTCTTAAATTTTCTCCGAAATAGCACAAGAAGTCTTTTCCACTTAAAAAAAAAAATTACCACTCCTGACACAAAAAATGGACACTCAGATCAATGGAGCAGAATAGAGAACCCAGAAATGGACCCACAAATGTATGGCCGACTAATTTTTAACAAAGCAGGAAACAATATCCAATGGAATAAAGACAGTCTCTTCAGCAAGTGGTGCTGGGAAAACTGGACAACAACATGCAGAAAAATGAACCTGGACCACTTCCTTTTACCATACACAAAAATTAACTCAAAATGGAAAGAAGACCTAAATGTAAGACAGGAAGCCATCAAAGTCCTTGAGGAGAAAGCAGGCAAAAACCTCTTTGATCTTGGCCGCAGCAACTTCTTACTCAACATGTCTCCAGAGGCAAGGGAAACAAAAGCAAAAATGAACTATTGGGACCTCATCAAAATAAAAAGCTTCTGCACAGCGAAGGAAACAATCAGCAAAACTAAAAGGCAACCAACGGAATGGGAGAAGACATTTGCAAATGACCTATCAGATAAAGGGTTAGTATCCAAAATCTATAAAGAACTTATCAGACTCAACACCCAAAAAACAAATAACCAATGAAGAAATGGGCAAAAGACCTAAATAGATACTTCTCCAAAGAAGACATCCAGATGGCCAACGAACACATGAAAACATGCTCCACATCAGTCGTCACCAGGGAAATACAAATCAAAACCACAATGAGATACCACCTCACACCTGTCAGAATGGTTAACATTAACAACTCAGGCAACAACAGATGTTGGTGAGGATGCGAAGAAAGAGGATATCTTTGGCACTGCTGGTGGGAATACAAACTGGTGCAGCCACTCTGGAAAACAGTATGGAGGTTCCTTAAAAAATTAAAACTAGAACTACCCTACAACCCAGCAATTGCACTACTAGGTATTTATCCAAGGGATACAGGTATGCTGTTTTGAAGGGGCACACACCCCCAATGTTTATAGCAGCACTATCAACAATAGCCAGAGTATGGAGAGAGCCCAAATGTCCGTCGATGGATGAATAGATAAAGAAGATGTGTGTGTGTGTGTGTGTGTGTGTGTGTGTGTATGTGTATATATATATATATACATATATATGAATTATACACACACACACACACAATGGAGTATTACTTGGCAATCTAAAAGAGTGAAATCTTGCCATTTGCAACTACGTGGATGGAACTAGAGGGCATTATGCTAAGTGAAATTAGAGAAAGACAAATATCATATGACTTCACTCATATGAGGACTTTAAGACACAGATCAGATGACCCAACGGAAGGGAAGCAATAATAATATAAAAACAGGGAGGGGGACAAAACATTAGAGACTCTTAAATATGGAGAACAAACAGAGGGTTCCTGGAGGGGCTGTGGGAGAGGGGATGGGCTAAATGGGTAAGGGGCATTAAGGAATCTACTCCTGAAATCAGTTGCACTATTTGCTAAGTAACTTGGATATAAATTAAAAAAATAAAGTAAAAAAAAAATTACCACTCCTTAAATATTTAATCAAAGGATTCTTTCTGAAATGCTTATGTCTGCGTCCCTTTTTAATGATGATGCATGTAGCCTACCATATTTTTTTTTGAGAGAGAGCAAGCACATGAGCATGCACATGTTTCTGTGGGAGTGGGGAGAGAGGGAGAGAGAGAGAGTCTTAATCAGGCTCCAAACCCAGCACAAAGCCCACAGGGCTCAATCTCACAACAGTGAGATCACAACCAGAGTAAAAATCAAGAGTTGGACGCTCTACCAACTGAGCCACCCAGGTACCCCTAGCCTACCATATTTTTTTTGAAATACATATTATAATTCTGTTGGCTTGTTGGTTAAGAAGGTGAAAGAACTCAACCTCAGTTTCAAAATCTATTCATTTTTTTTTTGCTGTTGTATATAATCTCTGTGAATTTATATTTTATGATTTAAAAATATCATTTTTAGGGATGCCTGGGTGGCTCAGTTAAGTGACTCTTGATTTCGGCTCAGGTCATTATCTCATGGTTTATGGGTTTGAGCCCCATGTTGGGCTCCATGCTGACATCGCAGAACCTGCCTGGGATTCTCTCTCTTGCTCTCTCTCCCTGCCCTTTCCCCACTTACACCCACACTTTCTTTCCCCAAATAAATAAATAAATAAATTTTAAAATATCATTTTTACATAGAAGCCATGGAACCTCTAAACTGAATAGGTGTTAGGAAAAGGTAAGAATCAAGAATTACTCCTCAGATTTCTTCTAAGAGTAACTTGGTAGATGGTGATGCCATTTATCAAGATTGGAAACATTGGAAATGCAACAGATTTGGGGGATAACATCATCAATTTAGTTTCGAAATGCTTATTATGACACCAAAATGGAGATACTAAGAATGCACATATTCAAGTTTAGAGTCCAGAAAAGAGATATAGGCTAGAGAGACAAATTTCAGGATTTTTTGGAAGACACAGAGATAGAAGAAATCTTGTAGTAGAAAGAGAAGGGTGAAAAAGGGATCCATAAAGGTGACATAGAAGGAGCCTCCTGTAAGGAAATTGAGGAGTAACTAGAGAGGTACTATGAAAACCAGGAATATGTGTAATGACACCAAGGAAAAAGAATGTTTCTAGTAAGAATGAATGTCAAATACCTATGAGTATATGCATCAGATTAGCCTAATATAATTCTGGTGAATAAAATGTTTTGGATAAGTTTTTATGTTTTGTTTTCTCATTTGATAAAAGTATCTTCTAATTATATTAAAAAGGGTATTTTTTTGTTCTTTAATATTTAATAGGGATATGAAGATTGGTTACGACATAACTCAGATAATGAAGTAAATGGAGCTCCTGTTTATGTTGTTCGAAGTGGTGGCCTTGTAAAAACTAGATCAAAAAACATTCGGGTATGCCTTTAGTAAATAATAGAAATCAATTATATATATTGGTATCACACATTCTAATCTATTATATTTTAGTTAAAAGCTTGCTTTCCTGTATTAAAATATTGATAGGCCATCTGTTTAGAAATCAGTAAAAATAAGTCTTTGCCTTTTAAAATCTATATATTCACTTTTCCCCCATAATTCCTTATAGGTGGGTGATATTGTTCGAATAGCCAAAGATGAAATTTTCCCTGCAGATTTGGTGCTTCTGTCCTCAGATCGGCTTGATGGTTCTTGTCACGTTACTACTGCTAGTTTGGATGGAGAAACTAACCTGAAGGTTTGTACATGCATATGTTTGAGTGTTGCCCTGGGTGAACAGAATGTTTTTGGGTTATAGTGATATTTTCCTTTGTTTAACCTGCTAAGGGAAAATTTTTTTAAATCACTGAAACTTTAAAAATGGTAACTTTTTAAAAAAGAAGTAATAGTATGTATTTATTTCAAGGGTAGCCTCATTTGGTTTTAGGCAAGTTAAAGAAAAGTGGAAAGTGTTTTTAGGAAAAATGTAATCCTTTAATATTCTGGTACTTTTTTTAGATAAGGGATGTGCTCACTTCGGCAGCACATATACTAAAATTAGATAAGGAACACATTTCAATTTTTCTGTTTTCGGAGTATAAAAGTGAAAATTCACATTTTTCCTATTAAATTGCTTCATAATAAACTTTGAGCGATAGTGACTTAACACATTTAATTTTTTTTTAATTTTTTAAAAATGTTTATTCATTTTTAAGAGAAAGAGAGCGTGAGCAGGGGAGGGGCAGAGAAGGAGGGGGACAGAGGATCCAAAGCAGGCTCTGTCTGTGCCGACAGTAGAGATCCCAACGCAGGGCTCAAACCCATGAACCATGAGATCATGGCCCAAGCTGCAGTTGTATGCTTAACCAGCTGAGCCACCCAGGACCCCCACACTTAATTTTTTTATATCCAAATGGCTTCTCTAGATAGGTAACCTCAGTAGCTCCTTTTGCTACTTACTATTTTACAATCTTCTTTCTCCTAAGTGATCTCAAGTACAGTATGCTGCAATTTCATCTGAAAAGAGATTTGACATAGATGATATCTAAGTTCCCATTTGGATCCTGAAACTGCAATGTAATCCTTTTTGGTTTTTTTATTTTCCCAGACACACGTGGCAGTTCCAGAAACAGCAGTATTACAAACAGTTGCCAGTTTGGACACTCTTGTAGCTGTGATAGAATGTCAGCAACCAGAAGCAGACTTGTACAGGTATGGCATAGTACTGGATTATTCCCTAAGAAAAGACAGAGCTGCAAAAGTAGAATTATTGGATTAAAGCCCTAATAGGATTTGGCCTTTCAGACATTACAAAAGCATTGGACTAATTTTTATTGTCATGAGCAAAGTAGACATTTATGACTGGACCACTGTTATACCATACACAAAAATAAACTCAAAATGGATTAAAGACCTAACTGTGAGACTTGAAGCCATAAAACTCCTAAAAGAATACTTAAGCAGTAATCTCTTGGACATACTCTCTATCAACATATTTATGGATATGTCACCTCAGCCAAGGGAAATAAAAAGGCAAGGATAAACTATTGGGACTACACCAAAATAAAGAGCTTTTGCACAACAAAGGAAGCCATCAACAAAACAAAAAGGCAATCTAGGGGCGCCTGGGTGGCGCAGTCGGTTAAGCGTCCGACTTCAGCCAGGTCACGATCTCGCGGTCCGGGAGTTCGAGCCCCGCGTCGGGCTCTGGACTGATGGCTCGGAGCCTGGAGCCTGTTTCCGATTCTGTGTCTCCCTCTCTCATTGCCCCTCCCCCGTTCATGCTCTGTCTCTCTCTGTCCCAAAAATAAATAAACGTTGAAAAAAAATTTAAAAAAAAAAACAAAAAAAAACAAAAAGGCAATCTAATGAATGGGAGAAGATATTTGCAAATAATATATACAGTAAGCAGTTGTGTATATATATGCACAATATATCCAAATATATAAAGAACTTAAAAAATGGGCAGAGGACCTGAATAGACCTTTTTCCAGAGAAGACCTATAGATGGTCAACAGGCACATGAAAAAAATGTTCAGCATCACTGATTATTAGGGAAATGCAAACCAAAACCATAATGAGGTATCACCTCACACCAGGCAGAATGGCTAGTATCAAAAAGGCAAGAAGTAACAAATGTTGGGAAGGATATAAAGAGAAGAGAACCCCCTCATGTACTGTTGGTAGGAATGTATATTGGTACAACCACTGTGGAAAGACAGTATAGAAATTCCTCAGAAAGTTAAAAATATAAATACTGTATGATCCAGTAATTCCACTCCTGGGTGTTTAAAGAAAATGAAAACACTAATTTGGAAAAATGTATGCACCCCTATGTTTATGGCAGCATTATTTACAGTGGCCAAGACATGGAAGCAACCCAAGTATCTGTTGATAGATCAATGAATAAATAAGATGTAGTGTGTATACACACACACACACACACACGGGAATATTACTCAGCTATCAGAAAGATTGAAATCTTGCCATTTGCAATGACATGAATGGAACTAGATTGTATTATGCTAAGCAAAATAAGTCAGTCAGAGAAAGACAAATACCATATGATTTCACTCATATGTGGGATTTCAGAAACAAAACAGGTGAACGTATGAGAAGGGCAAAAAAAAGAAAGGGAAGCAAACCATAAGAGACTCTTAATGATAGAGAACAAACTGAGAGTTGGTGGATGGGAGATAAGCTAAATGGGTGATGGGTGTTAAGGAGGGTACTTGTTATGATGAGCACTGGGTATTGTGTGTAAGTGATGAATCACTAAATTCTACTCCTGAAACCAATATTACATTATATGTTAACTAACTACAATTTAAATGCAAAATTGGAAGAAATGAAAATCATAATGTAGATCTATGTTTTTGACAGGACGTATTAAGTGGTAGGAAACGTTACCAGCAGTACTTATGGCATGACACCATTTTGTTTTTAAAATATATATGTGTCTATATACGGATGAAAAAAAAGTGGAAAACATACTCCAAAACATTAACAGTGTTTATATTTGAGTAGTGGGATTACCAGTCATTGTTGTTTCCCTATTGATGTCTTTTTAAATTGTCTGAATCATTTTATAAAATGTGTGTGTTTCAATGTATGTAGTCTTTATAATCAGAAAAGAGAGTAATGCAGCTATTTCTATGTTGAATCAAATTTAAGTGTGGGTTTGGAGAAATGGCTAAGGAAAGTGCAAAATGAGTTAATCCAGTATGTAACTGGCATAAATAGATAGGAGTACCTTAGAATCAAGGATAACAGGACAAATGAAATTAAGGAAAATAGGTCTGTTGTTGGAATTTAACGCAGCAAAATTGAGCTGATCACACATCATCTCTGAAAGATGCCCAGGAAATGGCAGCTGAATTGGTTCTTTGAATCTAAATCCAAAATTAAGGCTGAAATCAGGACTACATAAAATTCCAGTAAGTGGAGATTAAAAAAACAACAACAACAAAAAAAAAACAACTCCCTGATACAGGGTGCTGAAGGAAGTAGATAGAAGTAGGAGATTAGCAAGAAACAATAAAGCCAAAGTCTGCAAGCATCTGTGACTTGGAAACGGGTGGGGGGGGTGGGGGTTGGAGGCAGTAATAACAGGGACATTTAGAAAGGACTGCCAATTTCTTTGTTTAAACGATTAACATGAAAGCTCTGTCTATAGTTTGTTTCAACTTAGAATTTGCCTCACTATAGTAGAAAGTGATTGCATCCTTGAATTGACTATGCTGTGGAGCTTTTCTGGTTGTGGAAGTTGGAACTGAAAAGCCAAGCTGTGAAAATCCATTATGATAACAGACCAGGCCACTCACTCTAGATTTCAGGCAACCAAAAGTTAAAGAAGGTCTGGAGTTCACGGATAGGTTTTTTCTTACTACTCTATCCCCACCATTTAACTCACACAGTGTCATTGTTCAGTGACTGTTCAGTGATGCATGAGTCAGTGAGTGAGTGAATGAATGATTCTAGTCACAGTAGACTTTATTTAATAAACTGTGATAAAATGTGTGAGCATTCATTGTGGGCTAGATAATACATTCATCTTTGTATAGAAATTATAAATTCTCATGATGACTAAACTAGTAATATGTGAAATTTGCATTATCATTTTGAAAACAGTTTTTCATTTACCTTATTCATAGCTGGAGTAGAGATGGCAAGATATTCAGTTTTTTAAAGCTTAATGACTGATAAGTATTTACTTATGTAATCTCTAACAGAAATATTGGACCATTCCTATATACAAAAGATTAGTTTTGTTTTATGTGTAAGAATAGTGCCAAAACTGTCAAAAACGCTTCACCCATTGGTGTCATAGGTAATATATCATTGGCTTTTTTGTAACATGTTGAATTCTTTGATAGATTCATGGGAAGAATGATAATAACTCAGCAAATGGAAGAAATTGTAAGGTAAGAATACATTTGCATTATCCAGTTACTTTTATGTGACAGTGTGTTGGGAGGGACTAAAATCAAATTAAAAGGAGAATAGGTAATTGGGCAGCATATCATGGAAAAGGATTAATTTAGAAGCCTAACTGGCTCAGTTCAAACAGCACGCAACTCGTGTTCTCAGCTTCATGAATTCAAACCTCACATCAGGTGTAGAGATTACTTAAATAATTTTTTTAATTAAAAATAAAAATAAATAAAAACATTTAGCATTTCATCTAATAATTTGTAGCAGAAGAAGTAAGGATAAAACAAATCCCATGAAATGATATAAAAATAGTTTAGCAAGATTATTTGTGTACTTGTATTTCTTTTTCTTACAGTGTTAGGTAGTAACATAAAAGGAAATAGCCGTTCTTATTCAAATTTTTACACCTTTAAACCCACCACACTGGAAGTCTAGAGTACAAAAAATGTTTTATATAATGTTTGACAAGTATAAATATTATTGTCTTCTTCACTTCAGAATTATTCAGCAAGAACTACAGTATTTAGTGGCCAATATAAATCCTCTTATTTACTCTTTTGATTGGTATTTTTTTTAGTTGGTTGTGTTGGTGTGTTTGCCCTCAATATTTAGGTTAATTTCTGGCCCCTACATGAAAGGCTTTTAAGTTATTTCAGAAATGTGCTGATACATTGAGATTACATTGTTACTCATGACCACAAAGCCAAATTTAGAATAAATCTTGGAATCAGCCCTTGAACTTCTAATCCAATTAGCATTGTACCTCTTTTCTAAAGACATGTTCAGTTAATACTGGCTGCATGAAATAAGTTGCTGACATGAAAAGGTAAGCATTTTTTAAATGAAATCCTCAAGACAAGCCACCAAAAAACATCATGATGCCTCGGCACCAGTTCACATTTTTAATAAACATTAACATAGTAGCACATTCAGTAAACTCCTTAACAAGGTCTTTGTAAATGTAGGATCCCCTGCTGGATAACTATAACTAGCTTTTATTTCGATTTCTAGAGTGACATAGTGGGATATATATGTGGATACATATCTGAATTGCATTAAGATATTGTGGCTGGTAAAGCAAAAGATCAGTTATATTACCCAACCCTTAAAATGGTTAAAAAGATTAGCCATGTTCTTTGCTGAAGCAGCCTGAGTGAGCTGATGGAATTATCTTTTAATTTGAAGCTTTTTATCATTATATTCCAATTTTATATGCCAGTGTGAGCTCAGAGTTTTTCTGTTCATTGTTGGAACCAGTACCAAGTGGGAAAAAGCTATTTTATGCCTCCTTAATAACTGATTTTGGAATATCCATGGAGTGTGCTCCAAATATGACTATCTAATAAAATCATACTTGTTAACCATGTCCCAAAATGTGAGCCTCTTTGGTTCATTAGATTTTTTAGAGTGTTTGGATTTGCAGACATCTTCAGAATTGGTTCAGATTCTGTTTGATTTGGGTAACTGGATATGTATGTTTCAGAAAAACATAAGGAATATCAACAAAATTAAAGCTTTTTTACTTATCCATAACAGTCTTATCATTTTTCTATCACTAAGAAAATACAATTTCCTTTCTAGTTATTCCTTCTCGTTTTATTTCTCCTTTATGGAGAGAAATTCAAACAGCAAGAAGACCTGTGCTCCAAGAAGTATGCAATGCAAGTAGTCAAGTTATAGTTGATCTTGCCTAGAAAAAGTACTAACTCACTTACTACTTTGTTTTATAATCCAGTATAATTTTAATTATGCAGAATTGATGCATTTATACACAAATCATACTATAATTCATGTTTATATTGCCTTTTAGAGCCTTTAATTTTGTTCATAAATTTAAAATTTCATCATGTTAAACATTTTTAATCATTGGTTAATCTTTTGCTGTGTTTTATGTTTAAAAATCTTGAAACTGATGGCTTTGTGAGTTTATTTACAGGGGTAATCTTATTTCTGAGCCACTGATCTTAAAGTGACTGAAATGCTAAAGCAGGTATTTGTTGTTATGGTCACTAACATCATAATTGACCTAAACTGCTTTATAGTAACTGAGATTTTGGTTTTATATGAAAGCAGAGTTATAACTATGTTCAGGTATTTTCTGCTAAAGATGGCCATTTTAGAATGTAATTGAATTTTTAATATATTCAACTTTTTTTTTTTTTTTTAATCCCCCTTAGGCCTCTGGGGCCAGAGAGTCTCTTGCTTCGTGGAGCCAGGTTAAAAAATACAAAGGAAATTTTTGGTTTGTATATATTGAAAATTTCTAATTATGGATTCGTGTTGATGCTTTATATAAAATATTTTTTAAAACATAGCTTTTGTGGTCTTTTGGTTGGATAATTTACTTAATCAAATATTGTCTATGATAATTTTCTTACAAAGATTGTGTAAAAATAATTTTGTATATTTTTGTTGTTGATTCCTATTTTTGAATAATAGACTAGAACCTGGCTCTGTTGTTTGTGGATACTTGTGAAACACTGCTAAGAAGATAATTCTGGCAGTTCTGTTAATGGTGGTTGAGAACCAATGTAATCTGACATCATGGTTCAGTAAACCACCTGTATAATTCCATTATTATTCTTAGATTATATTCAACTGCTGACTCATTCTTTCATCCATTCAACAAATTTTTATTGACCTGTGACCATATGGCAGGTATTATTGGAATGTATACTGACTGAATCAAAAGGCCGAATAAATAGTGCTCTGGTGTTGGAGATCTAAATTAATTCACATGTTCTGAGTCAACTCTAGGCAAATCGTGAAGTCTTGATAATCTTTAGCTGTCAGCTATCTCCTCCCATTTTGGGAATGGCCCTTCATATACTGCCCAGCCTGTGTTATTCACTGAATGTTTAAAGCTTTTGAGGTTCTCTTCTTCACTCCCTTCTTTCCTATTAACTGTGTTATATCTTATCACTCAGTATGAGGCTCTCTGATAAAGAAATGCATATACTTATGAAAACAGAAAATAGGGGCCCCTGGGTGGCTCAGTCGGTTAAGCATCCAACTCTTGATTTCAGCTCAGGTCATGATTTCACAGTTCAAGAGTTCAAACTGCACGTTGGGCTCTGTGCTGACAGTGCAGAGCCTGCTTGGGATTCTTTCCCTCTTCTTCTCTCTCTGTCCCTCTCTGCCTGTCTCTCTAAAATAAGTAAGCTTTAAAAATTAAAAAGAAAAGAAAAGAAAATGGAAAATAGAAAGTGTTGGTGAGGATGTAGAGTACTTGGAACTCTCATTTGAGTGCTGGTGGGAATATAAAATGTCACAGCCAGTGAACAATAGTGTGGCAGTTCCTCAGTAAACTGTTCAACTTAGAATTATCATATGACCCAGCAATTCTACATATAACCCAGCAGTTCTACTCCTAGATATGTATCCAAAAGAATTGAAAGTAATTGTTCAAAGACTTGTCCAAGATAATCATAGCAGCAATATTCAATAGCTAAAGGGTAGAAACCACACAAATATCCATCAACTAATGAATGGATAAACAAAGTGTAGGATACTCATATAATGAAATATTATTCACTCATAAAAAATGAATTCTACTGATGAATGCTATAATATGGATAAACCTTGAAAACATGCTTAGTAAAAGTAGCCAGACACAAAAGGCGTATATGATTCCATTTACTTGAAATAATCAGAATAGGCAAATTCACAGACACAGAGAATAGATTTGTGGTTCCCAGGGGCTGAGGAGTGGAGGGGAATGGGGCATGATTGCTTAATGGGTACAGGGTTTTCTTTGAGGGTAATAAAAGTGTTTTCAAGTTAGTGAGGGTTGCACAACATTGTGATTGTACTGAATGCCACTGAATTGTACACTTTAAGATGATTAAAACGGTAAACTGTATGTTATGTATATTTTTACCACAGTTAAAAACAAACAAACAAACACCATAATGATGTTCTGATGGCCAAAGCCAGAGAAAACCTTCAGGGCTTTTAGACCCTCTCATGTAATGCTGTATTTTAACACATCTCCCTGGCAGGAACGCCTTTCACATTCTTAAAATGTGTGTTTGCCTTTAGTTGGGTCTACTGGTATCTGCTGCAGCACCACCTCTCTCTCTTACATCATTCTGGCTGATTTCTCACATTTCTGTAATTTCAGTACCCTTTGTCATCTGCGTTATAATCCCTGCCTTTAAAGAATGGTGAAAATTCCAGGACAAATTTTTAGGAAAAAGGCATGATGAATCCTATACTACTTCTCAGCTTTCACTATATAAGGATGGGTGTGAATATTTATTGATCATCTCTCTGCTTCTAGGCATTTTCCTATTTTGTCATACAAATATCACAACAATTCTGTGAGGTATATTTTCCTATTTAAAGATGGGAAGGGAAACAGACTCAGATTAAATAACTTGCCCAAGGACACAGAGCTAGTAAGTGGCAGAGGCAGCACTCAAATCAAGGTCTAACTACAAAGTTTGTTATAAAGCTGGTCTTACCTAATTTCATCTACTTCCCAATTTTAGGCTGTTAATACTATCATTTTTGCTCATCCCAGTCATTCACATAGGCACACATTTTTATTTTACTTTATTTTTTTTTAAACATTTATTTATTTTCGAGAGACACAGAGTGCGAGTGGGGCAAGGCAGAGAGAGAGGCAGACACAGAATCCAAAATAGGCTCCAGGCTCTGAGCTGTCATTACAGAGCCCGACGTGGGGCTCGAACTCAGTAACCATGAGATCATGACCTGAGCCAACGTCAGCTGCTTAACTGACCGAGCCACCCAGGTGCCCCAGTAGGCACACGTTTTTAAAATAGTACTTTCCTTTTGTTTACTTAATTTCTTCTGACAGATTTCCGTATTATTTCTCTAGTGGTAGAAAATTATGTCTAGCCTTCACAGATTCCGGCATTCAAAGCCTTTCGAACTCTGACCTCATTCCATTGTTCATGAAAACCTAACAGAAAGTGCTTTTCCATTTCTGTCTTTGTTAACACTTTTTGCTCTATCTATAATGGCCTTTCCTGCCATCTTTACGTTTTCAAATCCTTTTCTTCCATCGGTTACAGCTCGAATAATATCTGTCATTCAGATATATTAATTATAACTCAGAAACGGAATCCCCGTGCCTTCCCCTTCCAGCAGGTTAAGTGACTGGAGTTCTTCAAAATTGGACTTGGAAAGCCTTTTAAAAACTCCAGAAAGACTTAAAGAAAGCCAAATTGTAACAACAATCAGACAGTACACTCCCTTTCATGCTAGTGAGTACATCTGTTTGGTGAAATATGCTAGATTATTTTTTAAAGAGTGTTTTGTTTTGCAGGTGTTGCTATATACACTGGAATGGAAACAAAGATGGCATTAAATTACAAGAGCAAGTCACAGAAACGATCTGCAGTAGAAAAGTAAGAAAGTTGTCTATTTTCATTTATTTACACATGAATATGTCTATGTATTCATATATGTATAAAATACTATGTATATAAAAATACATGTCAGTCAACAAAAGATGGTATTCTTGATGATAGGGATGTATACATGTAGCATTTTGCACAATGTTTGGCATATAGTAGGTGCTAGATTATGACTTTAAATCAACAGCTTTAAAATAATACTATTGGATAATAATGGAATCACTTGATCAGACTAATCCTCCTGCAGATAGCAATTATGAAATCTGGACAAAAATTTTTTTACATAAACAAGTATCTGAAAATACAGGAGAGTATTTTCCCGTAACTTCTTGCCTGAAGGCACTCCCTAATTCATGTGCTGCATAGGGCATCAGAGAGCCTGAGCTTTACAAGATTTAAGTGTTGGAGGACAAGGTTTAAAGCTAGAAAAACAACTAGACAGAGGTAAAACTGTGTAGGGGAGGGAGCCACAGAAGGGAATGAACTCTGTACATAAATTATGCCCAAATCTTTGACGATTAGACCTATACATGTGCAAGAGAGACCCTGGTGGGCTTAGCAGAAAAACAGTGTCAGGAGGCGGGAAGAACAGAACATAGAATTTTGCTATTGTCTGTTGCAGTGGAAACAGAGTTTGATGTTTGAGCCTAGCCAAGTTAACTTCCTGCTGGAATGAAAATCAGCACTCTTGTGAAGAACATAAAAGAGTACAGTCTTTACAACCTGTTATTTATAAAATTTAGTATGTAATCAAAAATAAGTAGACATATGAAGAAAATGTAATTTGTATTCAAGAGAAGAAGCACTCAATAGAAATTGTCTCCATAATGTTCTGTATCTTGCAGTTAACAGACAAGGTCTTTAGAGCAGATATTATAAGTATTTTTAAGGGCCTAAAAAAGATGTGACTAAACACATGTAAAATATCAGCAAAGAAATGGAAACTACAGAAAACAGTATGGAGGTTCCTCAAAAAGTTAAAAGTAGAACTGCCCTGTGATTCAGCAATTACACTACTAGGTGTTTACCCAAAGGATACAAAAACACTGATTTGAAGGGATACATGCCCCCTGATATTTATACCAGCATTATCACCAATAACCAAATTATGGAAAGAGCCCAGATGTGCACCAACTGATGATTGGATAAAGATATGGAGTGTGTATGTATGTATGTATGGTATATACACACACTGGAATATTACTCAGCCATCAAAAAGAATGAACCTTGCCATTTGTAACATGGATGGAGCTATGGAGTATTATGCTAAGTGAAATAAGTCAGAGAAAGACAAATACCATACTGTATTATTTCACTCACGTGTAGAATTTAAGAAACAAGTGAACATAGGGGGGAACAAAAAGAGGCAGACCAGGGGCGCCTGGGTGGCGCAGTCGGTTAAGCGTCCGACTTCAGCCAGGTCACGATCTCGCAGCCCGTGAGTTCGAGCCCCGCGTCAGGCTCTGGGCTGATGGCTCGGAGCCTGGAGCCTGTTTCCGATTCTGTGTCTCCCTCTCTCATTGCCCCTCCCCCGTTCATGCTCTGTCTCTCTCTGTCCCAAAAATAAATGTTGAAGAAAAAAAAAAATTAAAAAAAAAAAAAAAAGAGGCAGACCAAGAAACAGATTCTTAACTATGGAGAACAAACTGATGGTTGTCAGAGGGGAAGTGAGGTGGGGGATGGGTTAAAAGGTGATGGTTATTAAAGAGAGCACTTGTGAAGAGCACCAGGTGTTGTATGTGATTGATGAATCACTAAATTCTATACCTGAAACTAGTGTGGCACTGTATGTTAACTAACTGGAATTTAAATAAAAATTTGAGGGGAAAAAAAAAGAAATGGAAACTATAAAGAGAATTCAGCAGATATTCTTGAGTTGAAAATCTAATTACTGAAATGTAAATGTCATTAGATGGGCTCAATACCAGATTGAGGAAGGCAGCAGAAATTGTCGGTGAATTTTAAAAAGCAATAGAAATTATTCAGTCTGAAGAACAGAGAGAAAAAAGATTGAAGAAAAAATGAACAGAATTTCAGAACCATGTGAATACACAATATTAAGCTATTTAGCATAATTCTACTTGAGTCCTTCCCCAAAGAGGAGAGAACAGTAGGGGCAGAATAAAAATATCTGAAAAAATAATAATGGCAAATTTCTTGAATTTGAAAAAACACAGTGGTAATTTAAATCCAGCAAATCAAAATTTGTGGACTCAAGGCAAAGCCTAAATTAAAGAGAAATTTCGAGCTATGAGTGTTTACATAAGAGAGGAAGAAAAGCTTAAAATAGTCATCTAAGTTTCTACCTTAGGAAGCAAGATAAAGAGAGTAATTATACCCAATCAGAGAAGAAAGAGAACAGATATTAAAGATGTGAGCTGGGGCACCTGGGTGGCTCAGTTGGTTAAGCGTCCGACTTCAGCTCAGGTCACGATCTTGCGGTCTGTGAGTTCGAGCCCTGCGTCGGGCTCTGGGCTGATGGCTCAGAGCCTGGTGCCTGCTTCCGATTCTGTGTCTCCCTCTCTCTCTGACCCTCCCCTGTTCATGCTCTGTCTCTCTCTGTCTCAAAAATAAATAAAAACGTTAAAAAAAAAATTTTTTTTTTTTTAAAAGATGTGAGCTAAAACCAATAGAAGAGAAAACAAATAATAGACAAAATTAACAAAGCTGAAACTGGTTCTTTGGAAATAATAACAAAATTAATAAATCTCTACTTTCTCAATCTAGATTTAGGGATTAAAGGGGAAAAAAAGAGAAGTATTAGGAGAGAGAAAACTAAAAAATTACCAACATCAAGAATGAAAAACAAGATAGTACAGATCCTACCTACTGTGGTCACTTTATCCACAGATAAAGAAATATGATGAAACACTTTATTTAACTACATTTTTTTAACTTAAATGAAGTGGACAAATTCTTTGAGAACACAACATATAAAAATTAACACAGGAAGAGACAGAAAATCTAAATAACCCTATCAAAGAGATTTAATTTATTATATATAAAATATATATTTTTATATAAATATATATTATATATTTTATATATATCATATATTATATATAAAATATATAATATATTATATGTAAAAATATAAAAAAATAAAAAAAATATGTCCACACAAAGGGATAGTCTTTTCAACGTTTTTTTTTAATTTATTTTTGGGACAGGGAGAGACAGAGCATGAACGGGGGAGGGGCAGAGAGAGAGGGAGACACAGAATCGGAAACAGGCTCCAGGCTCTGAGCCATCAGCCCAGAGCCCGACGCGGGGCTCGAACTCACGGACCGTGAGATCGTGACCTGGCTGAAGTCGGACGCTTAACCGACTGCGCCACCCAGGCGCCCCCGGGGATAGTCTTTTCAACACACAATGCTGGAACAGTTAGACATCCATATGCCAGAAACCAAATTTTCACCCTTCTCTTCACCACATACAAAAACTAACTCAAAATAAAACCTATACATAAGAACTTAATCTGTAAAACATGAGAGAAAATACTTGTGACTTTGGGTTAAGGAAACATTTGTTTGATGGGAAACATACAAAAAAGGAACCAAAAACCAAACCAAAAATTGATAAATTTCATCAAAATTAAAAACTTCAGCATACCTGAAGCTGATATGACATTGTATGTCAATGTTAAAAGAAATTAATGCTTGTATTTCAAAAGACACTGCTGAAAAAATGAAAACACAAGCCACAGACTAGGAAAAATACTTACAAAGCACATATTTTGTAAAGGACTCCTTATCCAAAATATGCATTTTCACAACTTCTTTTCAACATTATTCTAGAAGCCTTATTCAGTGTCACCAGACAAAGAAATAAAAGGCATAAATATTAGAAAGAACTAAAATTGTCCTTACTGCAGGACACATGATTTGTCACATAGCTGTATGCATTCAAAATTAAAACTGTTGGAACTAATAAGTGAGTTTTAGCAAGGTCAAAACATGGTGAGAGATATTAAAGATTTATCCATTAAATAAATGACGAAATCACACTAATAGATTGGCAGGCTGAGTATTGTTAAGCTGTCAGGTGATGTCTTGATTGTTTCAATCCTAGTTAAAATCCCTGCAAACTTTTTTGTGGTAATTGACAAGATGATTCTAAAATGAATATTGAAATACACTGGCTAAAATGCATACATAGAATACATAAAGAAAATAGTCCCTTGAAAGAAAGCTGTAGGGGATGCCTAGGTGCCTCAGTCAGTTGAATGTCTGGCTCTTGACTTTGTCTCAGGTCATGGTCTCAAAGTTGGTGAATTCAAGTCCCATATTATGCTCTGTGCTGACAGCATGGAGCCTGCTTGGGATTCCCTCTCTCCCCCTCTCTCTCTGCCCCTGCCCTGCTCGTGTGCTCTATTTCTCTCTCTCTCTCTCAAAATAAATAAATAAATTTTAAAAATTGAAAAGAAAAGAAAGCTGTAGGATTTATATTCCCTGACTTTAAGACTTATTATAAAGCTGGTGAAGGGACCAGGGTTGAAGGGGTGGAAGGCAGATGGGATATGGAAAATGAGTTCAGATTAAGGGAACTAATACCTTACCGGAAGACAGGCACAGTAGATGTCTATCTGTCTGGAGTGAGAGCACAATGGGAATTAGAGGATGTCAAGAGGGAGGATCCAGGTTTTAGTAAAGAAGATTTTGGCGTTTAGTCTGAAAAACTGTTGATTGAACGTATACAGTAGAGGGGGATATCCAACATGGCAGAGAAGTAGGGGAACCTGAAGTTCCCTCTCAAACACAGCAGTGTTGAGGGCAAGGGACTTTGAATTCCAAGAGTCTGGGCTGTAGAGTGACAGAGACATGTCCATGGGGACAACCTGGCAGGCAGGCCATACGTGCGTGATTGCAAACTGGGAGAGAGAAAATGTGCAGTGTAGGCACGGAGGGGAGAGATCCCCTTCTGCAGACAAAGGGAAGAAAAAGAGAGGCTGTGGAAGTGCAGGACTGTATTTGGACAAAAGAAAAAACAATGGACTGGGGACAGAGAAAGAGCCAATCTCTAACTGTGGGGCTTTCTTTGGACTGGGGCTGGCTGCCCAGTTCACGCACCTGGGGAGGAAGGGAGCTAGCCCCAGGCTCAGTAACTAGTTCAGAGGTGCAGTCTGCAGTGGGAGAAAGTGATTCCCTCCCTCGAGTGCTGTGGGAAGAAGGTATGTAACCATTCAAAGGACAAGAAACCCTGCCTGTGCTCACCAGCCAGAGGCCATTTATCAGCGGTGTGGAGCGGCACTTCCCTGGAACCAGGACACACGGAGTGGGACCCTTTAAGACATTGGGGTTTAAATCCCAGCTGAGCACCAGGGAGGTGCAGGAGTTGGCAGAGCAGGACAAACCACCTAGTCCATGCCAGTGCGTCACTGGGAGGAGGCCCTCCATCCGTGGAGTGGAGTGGCACTTCCCTGGAACTGGGGTGTGCAGAGCAGGACCCTTTAAGACATCTGGGTTTGAATCCCAGACAAGCCCCAGGGAGGCGTGGGAGACTGTGGAGTGGAAAAAAAACAAGGCCCACTTGCGCCAGCACAGTACTATGAGGCACTCTGTGAACAGAGTGGTTTGAGACACCCAGTTTTTGCATTTTCTGATTTAATTCATGGGCAGTTTCCTTCCTTTTCTCCTTCTTATTTCGTCCCTCCTCTAGTCTGGTTGTTCTGGTTGTTGGTTTGTTTAAGCAGACATATTTATTCCATTCTACTTATACCTGTTCTATATCTCTTTCTTTATTTTCCTTTCTCTCTCTAGATTAAGCCATATAGTTTTTCTGCCTGGTCAATTTTTTTCCCTGCCCCTGTCATTTTTCTCTTTGTATGGGATAAGGCCTTCCATCAACACTGCCCTATCCCCCAACACTGTTGTTTGTTGTTGTGATGGTGGTAGGTTTGTTTTTTGTTTTTCTTTCCCAGAGCTACTTCAATGAACAAATCAAAGCACATCTGGTGGAGGGTCCAAAACATCACTACGGGTAGGGAGGTAAAACAACCAGAGTCACAACAACAGAGAGCAAGTAACACACTCCAAAAAACACTTCCTGAAGGGCCAGGTCCTGGACAGTGCTCACAGGTGCAGGATACATAATAGCTTTTAAAACACATAAGAGACAGAAAACTAGCCAAAATGACGAAACAGAAGAATTCTTCTAAAAAAAAATTCCAGGAAGAAATGACAACTAAAGACTTGATCAAAACGGATATAAACAATATATCTGATCAAGAATTTAGAATAATAGTCATAAGATTAATCGGTGGGCTTGACAAAAGCATAGACGACAGCAGAGAATCTATTGCTGCGAGATCAAGGAATAAAAAATAGTCATGACAAATTTAAAAAATGCTGTAAATGAGGTGCAAAATAAACTGGATGTGCTGACAGGATTGAAGAGGCAAAGGGGAGAATAAGTGAAATAGAAGATAAAATTATGGAAAAAGATGAAGCTGAGAAAAAGAAAAAAAATTCTAGACCACGAGGGGAGAATTTGAGAACTAAATGATGAAATGAAATGTAATAATATCCATATCATAGGAGGTCCAGAAGAAGAAGAGAGAGAGAGAAAGAGAGAAGGTGTACTTGGACAACTCATAGCTGAGAACTTCACAATTTGGGGAAGGAAACAGATATTGAAATCCACAAGGCACACAACTCTCTTCAGACGTAATAGGAATCTATCTTCTACACGATATATCATAGTGAAACTGGCAAAACACAAAGATGAAAAGAGAGTTCTGAAAGCAGGTAGGGATAAACGGGCCTTAACCTACAAGGGTAGACACATAAGAGTAGTAGCAGACCTATCTACTGAAACATGGCAGGCCAGAAGGAAGTGGCAGGAAATATCAATGTGCAGAATGGGAAAAATACGCAACCAAGAATCCTTTATCCAACAAGGCTGCTGATGTTCAGAATAGAAGGAGGGATAAAGGTTTTCCCAGCCAAACAAAAACTGAAGGAATTCATCACCACTAAACCAGCCTTCTAAGAGATCCTAAGGGAGACTGTTGGAATGTTGCAAAGGACCAGAGACATCATTATAAGCATGAAACCTACGGATAATACAATGACACTAAGTCCATATCTTTCAATAATAACACTGAATGTAAATGGACTAAATGCTCCAATCAAAAGACATACGGTATCAGAATGGATTAAAAAACAGAAGACCCATCTATTTGCTGTCTACAAGAGACCCGTTTTAAACCTGAGAACACCTTCAGATTGAAAGTGAGGGGATGGAGAACCATCTATCATGCTACTGGAAGTCAAAACAAAGCTGGAGTACCCATACTTACATCAGACAAACTAGATTTTAAACTAAAGGCTGTAATGAGATGAAGAAGGGCTTTATATCATAATTGTGGGGTCTAGCCATCAAGAAGAGCTAACAATTACAAATGTTTATGCACCCAGTTTGGAAACACCCAAATATATAAAATAATTCACAAACATTAGCAACCTTATTGATAAAAATGTGGTAATTGCAGGGGACTTCAATACTCCACTTACAGCAGAGGACAGATTTTGTAGACAGAAAAATCAATAAAGAAACAATGGCCCTGAATGATACACTGGACCAGATGGACTTGACAGATGTATTCAGAACTTTTCATCCAAAAGCAGCAGAATACACATTCTTCTCAACTGCACATGGAATATTCTCCAAGATAGATCACATACTAGGTCACAAAACGGCCCTCAATAAATATAAAAGAATTGAGATCATACTGTACACATTTTCAGATCACAATGCTATGAAACTTGAAATCAACCACAGGAAAAAGTTTGGAAAACCTCCAAATGCATGGAAGTTAAAGAACATCCTACTAAATAATGAATGGGTCAACCAGGCAATTAAAGAAGAAATTTAAAAATATATGGAAACAAATGAAAATGAAAACATGACAGTCCAAACCTTTTGGGATGCAGCAAAGGCAGTCCTAAGAGGAAAATACATTGCAATCCAGACCTATCTCAAGAAATAAGAAAAATCCCAAATACAAAATCTAACAGCACACCTAAAGGAACTAGAAGCAGAACAGCAAAGAAACCCCAAGGCCAGGAGAAGAAGAGAAATAATAAAGATTAGAGCAGAAATAAACAATATAGAATCCAAAAAAAAAAAAAAAAGAAGAGTAGAACAGATCAATGAAACTAAGAGTTGTTTTTTTGAAAAAATAAAATTGATAAACCCCTAGCCAGACTTCTCAAAAAGAAAAGATATTGTACCCAAATAGGTAAAATCACGAATCAAATTGGACTTATTACAACCAACCCCTCAGAAATACAAATAATTATCTGAGAATACTATGAAAAATTATATAACAGCAAACTGGACAACCTGGAAGAAATGGACAAATTCCTAGCACCCACACACTACCAAAACTCAAATTGGAAGAGATAGAAAATTTGTACAGACCCATAACTAGTGAAGAAATTGAATCAGTTATCAAAAATCTCCCAACAAATTAGAGTCCTGGGCTGGATGGCTTCCCAGGGGAATTCTACCAGCCATTTAAAGCAGAGTTCATACCTATCTTTCTCAAGCTGTTCCAAAAAACAGAAACGAAAGCGGACTCATTCTATGAAGCCAGCATTACCTTTGTTCCCAAACCAGACAGAAACCCAGCAAAAAAAAAAAGAATTATAGGCCAATGTCCCTGATGAACATGGATCCAAAAATTCTCAACAAGATACTAGCAAATTGAATTCAACAGCATATAAAAAGAATTATTCACTATGATCAAGTGGGATTCATTCCTGGGCTGCAGGGCTGGTTCAGTATTCACAAATCAATCAATGTGATACATCACGTTAATAAAAGAAAAGATAAAAACCACATGATCCTGTCAATAGATGAAGAAAAAGCATTTGACAAAATAACAGCATCCTTTCTTAATAAAGCCCTCAAGAAAGTCGGGGTAGAAGGAACATACCTAAACATCATAAAAGCAATATATGAAAAGCCTACAGCTAATATCCTCAATGGGGAAAAACTGAGAGCTTTCCCCCTGAGATCAGGAACATGACAGGAATGTCCATTCTCATGACTGTTGTTTAACATAGTGTTGGAAGACCTAGCATCAGCAGTCAGACAGCAAAATGAAATAAAAGGCATCAAAATTGGCAAAGAAGAAGTCAGACTTTCCCTTTTTGCAGATGACATGATACTCTACATGAAAAACCTGAAAGACTCTACCAAAAAGCTGCTAGAACTGAAACATTAATCCAGCAAAGTCACAGGATACAAAATCAATGTACCGAAGTTGGTTGCACTTCTATACACCAATAATGAAGCAACAGAAAGAGAAAAAGACGTCGATCCCAATTACAGTTGCACCAAGAACCATAAAATACCTAGGAATAAACCTAACCAAAGATGTAAAAGACCTGTATGCTGAAAACTACAGAAAACTTACGAAGGAAATTGAAGAAGACACAAAGAAATGGAAAAACATTCCATGCTCATGGATTGGAAGAATAATGTTGTTAAAATGTCATTACTACCCAAAGCAATCTACATATTCAATGCAATCCCAAGCAAAATTGCACTAGTATTCTTCTCAAAGCTAGTAAAAACAATCCTAAAATTTGTATGGAACCACAAAAGACCCGGAATAACGAAAGTAATGTTGAAAAAGGAAACTAAAGCAGGAGGCATCACAATCCCAGACTTTAGCCTCTATTACAAAGCTGTAATCATCAAGACAGTATGGTATTGGCCCCAAAACAGACACACAGACCAATGAAATAGAATACATAACCCAGAATTGGACCCACAAATGCATGGCCAACTAATCTTTGACAAAGCTAGAAAGAGTATCCAATGGAAAAACAGTCTCTTTAGCAAATGGTGCTGGGAGAACTGGGCAGCAACATGCAGAAGAATGAAACTAGATACCTTTGTTACACCATAAACAAAAATAAACCGAAAATGGATGAAAGACCTAAATGTGAGACAGGAAACCATCAAAGCCCTAGAGGAGAAAACAGGAAACAACCTCTTTGACCTCAGCCACAGCAATTTCTTGGTCAACATGTCCCTAAAGGCAATGGAATTAAAAGCAAAAATGAATTATTGGGACCTCATCAAGATAAAAAGCTTCTGCACTACAAAGGAAACAGTCAATAAAACTAAAAGGCAACTGACAGAATGGGAAAAGTATTTGCAAATGACAGATAAAGGGTTAGCATCCAAAATCTATAAAGAACTTATCAAACTCAACACCCAAAAAACAAATAATCCAGTGAAGAAATGGGCAGAAGACATGAATAGACAGTATTCCAAAGAAGACATCCAGATGCCCAACAGACACATGAGAAGATGCTCAACGTAACTCATCATCAGGGAAAGACAAATCAAAACCAAACTGAGATACCACCTCATACCTGTCAGAGTGGCTAAAATTAACAAATCAGGAAACCACAGATGCTGGTGCGGATGTGGAGAAACGGGAGCCCTCTTGCACTGTTGGTGGGATGCAAACTGGTGCAGCTGCTCTGGAAAACAGTGTGGAGGTTCCTCAAAAAATTAAAAATAGAATTACCCTATAGCCCAGCAATAGCACTACTAGGAATTTATCCAAGGGATACAGGAGTGCTGATTCATGGGGGCACATGTACCCCAATGTTTATAGCAGCGCTTTCAAGAATAGCTAAATTATGGAAAGAACCTAAATGTCTGTCAACTGATGAATGGATAAAGGTGTGGTTTATATATACAATGGAACACTACGTGGCAATGAGAAAGAATGAAATCCTGCCATTTGCAGCAACGTTGATGGAACGTTTATGCTAAGTGAAATAAGTCAGAGAAAGGCAGATATCATATGTTTTCATTCATATGTGAATCTTGAGAAAATTAACAGAAGACCATGGAGGAAGAGAAGGGTAAAAAAAATAGTTACAAACAGAGAGGGAGGGAGGCAAACCATAAGAGACTCTTAAATACAGAGAACAAAGTGAGGGTTGATGGGGGGGCGGGTAGAGGGGAAAATGAGTGATGGGCATTGAGGAGGGCAGTTGGGATGAGCACTGGATGTTGTATGTAAGTGATGAATCACGGGAATCTGCCCACAAAAGCAAGAGCACACTGTACACACTGCATGTTAGCCAATTTGACAACAAATTATATTTAAAAAATAATAATAAAGAATTTCAGGTTGTAAATAAAAAGTATACAATAGAGAGTGGGTGCAAAGCTATAGTAAATATAATATGGTATTAGCAAAAAAAGACATTTCATTGGAATAAACTAGAGTTGAGAAATAGACCCATTCATATATGGTCAATTGATTTTCAACCAAAGCATCAAGTAAATTCAGTGAGGAAAATGATAGTCTTTTCATTAAAAGATGCCACAATAATTGGATGTCCATATGGGAAAAAAATAATAAACCTCAATTCCTATATTACCTCATACTCCAGAAAGTTTTTGAAGGTGGGTCATATACCTAAATGGAAAGGCTAAAACTATAAAACTTTTAATTTTTTTTAATGTTTGTTTATTTTTGAGAGAGAGACAGCTCAAGCCGGGGAGGGACAGAAAGAGAGGGAGACAGAATCCAAAGCAGGCTCCAGGCTCCAAGCTGTCCGTACAGAGCCCTATGCAGGGCTCGAACTTGCAAACTGTGAGATCATGATCTGAGCCAAAATCGGATGCTTAGTGACTAAGCCACCCTGGCACCCGAAACTATAAAACTTTTAGAAGAAAACTTAGGAAGATTTCTTCACAACCTGGGGATAGGTAAATATTTTGTAGGATAAATAAACAATACCACAAAAGAAAAAATTGGCTAGCTCTACTTCCGCAAAATTAAAAACTTCTTAGACTACGCAATTAAGGAAATGATCAAGGAAGCCACAAACTGGGTGATGGTATCATAAAACATTTATCTGACAAAGGATTTGTATCCAGAATATATAATGATACATTAAAAGCTCCTCTAAGTCTATAATAAAAACAATGCAATGAAAAAAATGGATATAAGACTGGAGCAGAGAAATTTTTACAAAGAAATGTACAAAAGGCTAGTAAACATACAAAAAAGTGTACAATGTTATTAGTCATGAGAAAGATGCAAATTAAAACTGTAAAGAGATACACCAATATACACTTAGAGGATTGACAAAAATTAAAAATCTAAAGGTTCGAAATACTGGCTAGGACATGGAGCAGCTAGAACTCTTACTTTTAAATATTCTATGGGTCACAGAGAAAATTTTAAAGAACTTTTTTTTTTTTAATATCCAGAAGTTAATGAAAATACAGTGCATCAAATTTTGAAGGATGAAGCTAAAGCAGTGCTGAGAGAGAAATTTATAGCACTTGTATTAGTGTTCTCCGGAGAAACAGAACCAGTAGGAATATACGTAGATGTATGTAAGAGATTTATTATAGGAGTTGGCTCATGTGGTTGTGAAGGCCACAAAATCCCACAGTCTGCAGTCTGCAAACTGGAGAAACAGGAAAGCTGATGCAATCAGTATCCAAAGGCCTGAGGATGGCCCCTGATACAAACCTGGAGTTCTGACATCCCAACTTAAGAAAAGAAAAAAATTCATCCTTTGCCTTTTTTATTTCATTTGGGCCCTCAGTTATGATACCCACCTACGTTGGTAAGGGCATATTTCTGTACTGAGACTGTTTTATCAAATACTAATCTCTGGAAGATACAGTATTTATAGTATCAAATAGTAGTATCAAATAGTAATCTCTGGAAGAGCTAGATAAATACCCTCACAGACACACCCCAAAGTAATGTTTTACCAGCTGTCATCTCTTAGCCCAGTCAAGTTTAGATTAACCATCACAGCACTAGATAGTTAACATTAGTAAAGAAACACCGACAGAAACTGAAATTAGTGCTGATTAAAGAATCAAAGATGTGATATTAAGCTTGCTTCGTGAAATATTGTAATGTCAATCTTGCCTGGAGAAAAGAACAGGGATTCTAAAGTTAATTCCTGACTTATGTGATTTTTGTAAATTTACAGGATAATTTTTATTTAGGCTTTGGTCTTAATCCTTAAAAAGGGTGTGATCTCCTCCCAGAGGTTTTACGAAGATTTGACAAGCTAGTGGATGTGACAAAGTTTTATAAAACTTTTAATGCTATATAAATGTTAGTTATATTTATACTTAACACTAGATGCTAAAAATGTAAAAAATCTTAGAATAGCTACTTATGGTGAGAGTAACTGGCCAAAACTGTCATTTACTGTAAGCATTTTGAACAGTAATATAACCAATTCAAATAGGCTTATAATCTTCTGTATTAGCTATTTTATCCCTTGGTAAACAGATTCTATTGAATGGTCATTTCTTAAAATACAAAGATTGTTTCCTTTAAATAGCTACATGATATCTTATATATTTTTATATTTTATTTAATACCAGTATAAAATTTTCAGGCATTTGAATATAGTAACACATAATTGATATGTTTCATATGCTCTTTTTTCTCATTCCAGGTCAATGAATACATTTTTGATAATTTATCTAATAATCCTTATTTCTGAAGCCATCATCAGTACTATCTTGAAATATACATGGCAAGCTGAAGAAAAATGGGATGAACCTTGGTATAACCAAAAAACAGAACATCAAAGAAATAGTAGTAAGGTATTTTATGGTGTTCTTGACTCTGCTATAAAGGAAACTATTCTTTGGCACAGTTGATGATTTGGTAGTGACTTCTGATAGGAGTGACCACTGTGATCTCCTAAAACCATTACTATTGAAGGGTGACAGAAAGACACTGCAAGTCAGAGTGGCCATTATGTTTATACTGGTATACTTTTTGCATTTTAAGGTATAAGCAATTGTATTTCCTAAGACATGACTTGAATAATTATAAGAGATCACAAAAATTTAAATCATCTGTGTTGGCATTCCCCTTCACTACTACAAATTCAGTTTTTTTATTTTATTTACTGTATGCTGTAAGTGAATTAAAGAGTTAGTTGACTTATTTTCAATTCTGTCAGAATAATTCAAGGAGTCTTACTGTCAGTCCATTGATAAGATGAAGTATTGATACAAAATTTGTCATATAATGTTTTAAACAATAAATATGGACTACCAAGACAATTTAATCTGCAATTTTGGTAACTTTGTCTCCAGATTTCACATTAGATTAAAATACAACTATTGCAAGACAGATGTGGATCTCAAGAAACCACAAAGCAGATCACAGAAACATATTTTCCATATCATTCATAATTAGTATTTCACCTTTCACAGAATGCATGTCAAAATGTGATAACTGCTGTGCCATTGAAGTAGGCTATTACTATATCATCTGTAAGTAAGAGTTTTAATTTACAGCAGTTCTAGTCTACCAATTTTTAAATAAATTTTAAATTATAGTCAATTTTTAGTTATCTTTGATTTTGAAAGGTAGAAGTAGAAGAGTAAGTATACTTCTCTTTATTATTATTTATTATTAATTATTATTAATTAATTAAATATTTTGCTAAAGGTTATTTGAGTCACATCAGGCCTTTCGGTAGCTTATTATTATTAATTATTAATTAAATATTTTGCTAAAGGTTATTTGAGTCACATCAGGCCTTTCGGTAGCTTCTAAAAAGTAACAAGTAGTTTGAATTTAACCTTTTCTTTTTTCGTTTTGTTCAAGATTCTAATGAGCAATAAAACAACCAAAAGAAATGTATTAAAAAAATGATTCAACAAATGAATTTCAATTCATGAAACTTCTGCTTCAGAATATAGTTGATGGTCTGTTTAGACATGAAACTTTCTGATAATTTTTCTCCAGTCATACTGAGGAAATTCTCATATGTATTCTTGTATCAATCATTTTTTTGCCTAGATTCTGAGATTCATTTCAGACTTCCTTGCCTTTTTGGTACTCTACAATTTCATCATTCCAATTTCATTATATGTGACAGTCGAAATGCAAAAATTTCTTGGATCATTTTTTATTGGCTGGGATCTTGATCTCTATCATGAAGAATCAGACCAGAAAGCTCAAGTCAATACTTCTGATCTGAATGAAGAGCTTGGACAGGTAAAAAAGATCGTTTTATTTTGTTTTGCTAATATTTTATTTTTATCAAAACAATACATATACAAAGAAAAATACTATGAGGCTTATACCAAAAAATAGCCCTACTTTGCTCCACACCTAACTCTTGTTTCTCATTTTTAAATCTGAAATCGTTTTTTCCCATTATTTAGCACTACTGTATATAGTGTTCTTTCTTGATTTTTAAATTTTAGACATTATTACGGAATATAAAGATATACTCTTATGCTGCTGTTTATACACACATACTCAGATACATACCCACTTTGCCTCCCTATAGCCCTCTAATATTGTTATATCACAATTAGGGATTCAGTAAATGTTATTGACATGTTGACGCTTAGTATTGCTCACTAATTCCTAGTTCTTTATGTGTATCCTATGATACTATAATTACACTTTCTTTTTTATATGTTATTTTCCCTAGAGTTCATTGCTCTGTTTTTTCATTTGCTTAATTTCTGTATGCCACAAACAAGTCTCTGATTAATATTTGAAATATCTCTCTACATACTCAAACATATCAAGTAATCTAGGATTTCCTTTCTCTTTCTTTTTATGGTGGCAGCTTTTTTGAAGACTTTTGTCTTTCTGCTTCAATTTGGACTTATTTCTGGGCCTGCTTCTTAGCTGTCACCCAGGACTTCCCTTTACCATTACTCTAGAAATTCCTTTGCCTCTCTCTTGTTTTGGATCTCCTGGATCCCGTGTCACCCCACATGTGTCTTTTTCTCTCATTTTGGTGGAAAACATCTTCTAATAACTTCCTGAAAAAGGATGCATGAGAGGAGAATATTTTGAGACTTTGGATGTGTGAAAATTCTTTATTCCTTTTTTACACTTGATTAGTAATTTAGTTGTATAATGCATCCCAGGTTGGAAATTATCATTCTTCCATATTTTAAAAGCATTTCTCCATTTTTTTCTGGCTTCCAGTGTTGCTGTTAAGAAATGCAATGCCATTCTGATTCCGAGTTCTTTGTGTGTGATCTGTTATTTTATCTCTGGAAGTCTTTAGGATCTTCTCTTAATGTGATGATTCTGAAATTTCATGATGAGGTACCTTGGTGTCAGTCTTCTTTTTTTTTTTTTTTTTTATGCTTTCATTGGACAGTGAACTCTGTGAGCCCTTTCAGTCTGGAAATACATGTACTTCAATTCTAGAATTTTTCTTACATAATTTCTTTGATAACATGTCTTTTTTAATTTAGTATTTAGATATCAGACCATTTATCTTGATTCTCTCATTCTCTTTCTTTGACTTTCAGTTTTCCTTTACTTGTTTGTTTTTATAATTCTGGAAGAATTTGTCAACTCTATCTTTCTACCTATCTTTTAATTTCTTTTATTTCTGTTATAATATTTTTAATTTCTAATATTCTAGTATATTTGAATAATCTTTTTTAATTGCATCATATTCCTTTTCTTGAATATAATCTATTCTTTTTTTTTTTTAATTTTTTTTTTTCAACGTTTATTTATTTTTGGAACAGAGAGAGACAGAGCATGAACGGGGGAGGGGCAGAGAGAGAGGGAGACACAGAATCGGAAACAGGCTCCAGGCTCTGAGCCATCAGCCCAGAGCCTGACGTGGGGCTCGAACTCACAGACCGCGAGATCGTGACCTGGCTGAAGTCGGACGCTTAACCGACTGCGCCACCCAGGCGCCCCGAATATAATCTATTCTTTTAGCTCTCTGAAGATATTAATGATGGCTATTTAGTCTTGTGCTCCTTGCATTTTCTCTTTGCCCCTAGTTCCTTTCTCAGTAGTCTGTTCTACTACAATATGGCATATGCATTCCTAAAACTTATTGTGCTACTTAAAATTACTTAGTAAAAGCCACAGGACTAATGGGATTAGGAGTACAACAAAAACTTTGTCAATGACACATTTAAAATAGATTGTTAAGAAATGCATAAGTACTGTAATATATGTGGCATTTTATCTTGAAATAGACCAGAAGGTTTCTTGTAGAAGTGACCATCATCGAAGTATTGCTACCTGTGTGTCATTGTAAAGTATAGAAAGGAAGGTTATCTGAAAACAGAAGTGGATGGGTGTGGCTTATAACACCCATGGTGACCTGAGGTAACTGGTACCTGTTTGAGACTTGCACATTTCACGTGTTCCTTCTGGGCTTGGCAGTTTGCTGGTGTTTCTCACAAAGGAAATTGTGCATAACCAAATGCAAAGTGCACGTTATGTTCAAATTGTTCCCTTATATATCAGCCATATTGTTATAAGTTCATGTTTTCATGACCTTGTTGTAGCAAACTGTCTAATTTGTCTTAGACTCTACCTTTCTTTTAAGGAGTGATCCTCAAATGAATGCTAATCTTTGGTTTTCTTTACAAGCTTAAAAGTTTTCCATAGAAAACCCTAGCAGCCCAGCTATTTTTTGGCACATCCCCAGACATCAGTGTTGGTCTTTTCTCAGTTTCCCCAGAGAGAATTACTCCAGTTAGTATTTCTGGTGCTTGTGATTGTTAGGGCCATCCAGTAGAAATCTCCGTTTTTAGTGTACTGCCGCACTCCTGTTTTTAGCTGCCTCACACCTGTTTTCAGCTTTCCACAGGGTTCAGATTCTCTCTGGTTCAAGCTCCTCCTTAGACAATAAACCTTCTAGCTGTTGCTCGGATAGATGTAAGGCAATCTCAGGTTTGCAAATTATGAGGTGATTTCAGGTTCCAGACTGTTCCTGATACCTCCATTTTCTGCGAGTTTCTGGGAAAAGATTGCCCCCATTGCTTAGGTTTCATATTCTGTGTTCTCTTAAGTCACTTGCCACTCATTCAGCTCCTTTCCATCTTCCAAACTTGTTATATCTCCCTTCTCATGTTGTCTCATCTACCATTATTTTTGTTCTTTTTTTATTCCTCTATTCTTACTTAAGTGAAGTTTCAAGAGGAGCAGAGATAATTGTACTTGCTCAGCCTGCCATTTTTAACCAGAAGTTGATCCATTTATTTTTAACATTTAGGAGGCTGTAGTAACTTATGCTAAATATTAATTTATGTCACATTTCTTTAATTATGTATCACATATTCAGGACCTAAAAACAGAGCCTGCTTTTACCTCTCCAAACACATTTTTTCCCATTTTTTCTTTCCTTTGACCTTTTCTATCCCAATTTTCTTCTCTTCCTCTTTCCTTCATGTTAGAATGTTGTTTTTCTGAAACTTCACACTGTGCGTATCCATATCTGTTTTCTTTTTAATAAACTTTAAGTGATAACTTTGTAAAATTTCTAATTCATCTCAGCCTTTCTTTTTACTTTTAAGCCTGCAACTATTTCATAATATGTTTATTGCCTATATTCCTTTACCTATTTTTATACCAGTGAAATCTACTTTATTTCACACTCTCCTATGTCCTTAAATTTCCATACTGTTAAAGAAACTACTCTTAGGGTGGTGTACAGTGCCCTCTTTATCACTAAAGTTAAAACTTCTTGATTTTATACAAATTTTTAAAAATGAAAATTGATTTATTTTATTCATCTGTATCTAATCTTTTAATTCTAAAAAGTCCTCCATGACTGACAGATCTCTGTCTATTCTAATCACTTTTGGAGTATTAGTTCTGTTTGTTGATATATTTTGTATCATAAAATAAAAGTGGCAAGAACAGACATTTTTGCTTTATTCCTGAACTCAGTTTAAGGGAAAGCATTCAGTCTTTCTTCATCAAATGCTAATTATGGGGTTTTGTAGACGTATTTTATCAGGTTGAGGAAATAGCCTGTCCCTAATTTGTTGAATGTTTTTATCATGAAAGGGTATTGGATTCTGTTAAATGCTTTTTCTGCATCTGTTGAGATGATCATTTTAATAATAGAATAAAGAACAAGTGCCAACTTATTATGGTGGGTTTCATTGATTAATTGATGTTGAACCAGTTTTGCATTCCAGGGATGAATCCCACATGTTCATGGTGTGTATTTTTTATATTGTTCTAGATTTGGTTTGTGTTTATGTTCATAAGGGATATTGGTCTGTGGTTATTGTTTTTCCTTATGATGTCTACCTCGCTTTTTAAATGATGACTTTCTCAAATCATCAATGCATTAATTAAATCCTCACCGTGATCCTAGTTTGTATCAAGATTGAACTATTTCAATCTTCTCTTTTTGGACCTACCTTCTTTTAGGCTTAATTTTCCAAAATTAGTCTCCAAGAGTAATACAATTATTTGTCTTACCTTTTTAAAATATTTTCATTTAGGGGCGCCTGGGTGGCTCAGTCGGTTGAGCGTCTGGCTTCGGCTCAGGTCATGATCTCGCGGTTTGTGAGTTTGAGCCCCGCATCGGGCCCTGTGCTGACAGCTCAGAGCCTGGAGCCTGTTTCGGATTCTGTGTCTCCCTCTCTCTCTGTTCCTCCCCAGCTCTGTCTCTCTCTGTCTCTCTCAAAAATAAATAAACATTAAAAAAAATTTTTTTAAATAAATAAAAATTAAAAAATAAAAAAATAACATATTTTCACTTAAACATTTTCCTTTTCCCTGAGTTTGTCTCCTACCCTTGGTTTCATTTTCCCCCATCTATCTATTTTAGATAACTTTCTATCTCTGACTTCTTGTGTTGCTATGACTTTGTGTTCCTATTCCCAGCTCTGTACCATTTCTTCTGGACCACATACCCTTTCACATTCTAGGTTATTAAGCATCCCTTCCACCCTTGCTCAAAGATCATTCTTAATCCTACTACTTCAAAATACCTTATCCAGGAGAGGAAAAAGAACTATTAATACCACATTATCAGTCAGCTCTACAGATGAACATGCATGTAAAAATGCCACAAACTTCAAAGTGTATGTGTATATAGACTGAAATTATTTTATGTTACCCTGTTTTGTTTCTGGGTATCTTTAATTATTGTGCTTGGATTAAAGGAATCTCGGCATCAGTATGCCAATGTTAATAGGTAAGCTTGACATTAGGAGATTGGCGACAAGGTTTTTTTGTTTAACATAGTACCATAAACACAAAAGTTTTTTTTTCTTTTATCTTTCATCTCTAGGTGGAATATGTGTTTACAGATAAAACTGGCACATTGACAGAAAATGAGATGCAGTTTCGGGAGTGTTCAATTAATGGCATAAAATACCAAGAAATCAATGGTAGACTTGTCTCTGAAGGACCAACACCAGACTCTTCAGATGGAAACTTATCTTATCTTAATAGTTTATCCCATCTTAACAACTTATCCCATCTTACAACTAGTTCTTCTTTTAGGACCAGTCCTGAAAATGAAACTGAACTAGTAAGTAACTTTTAAATTAATAAATTGGAATTTCGTTTGAAATAATTCTCTCTGGTAGTTGCTCGATTGATTAAAGGAAAAAAAGTTTAAGTGTTAGTGGGACAAAAAATATATATTTGAAATGTATATCCTTTGATTCAACACGGAGAATTTGTGGTGATAACCCAGTTTAACTTGTCAATTAATGTGTGTTTGCCTTAGTTCTCTGGGTAAATGAGACTAAGTTAAGAAGAACCCTATGCCTTGAAGTAAAGAAGTAAAGAGACTTTGCTAAGAAATAGAGCTTACATTTATTTAATGCTTCTTGAGACCTCACTTTTTTTTTTTTTTTTTTTTAAGAAAGACTTAGAGTTTTAGATTTTTTTTTTTTTTTAACGTTTTTATTTATTTTGGGGACAGAGAGAGACAGAGCATGAACGGGGAGGGGCAGAGAGAGAGGGAGACACAGAATCGGAAACAGGCTCCAGGCTCTGAGCCATCAGCCCAGAGCCCTATGCGGGGCTCAAACTCACGGACCGCGAGATCGTGACCTGGCTGAAGTCGGACGCTTAACCGACTGTGCCACCCAGGCGCCCCAGAGACCTCACTTTTTAAGAGGTCTTACATTTTGGCGGTGCCTCCCAAAAGATACTCTTATGTTGAAAGGTCATAAGCAAATGTAACATTTTACTTTTTGGAGTCAGAAGCAACCAGCTAGTATTCAGGCAGTTCAAGATTATAGCACTCTTGTTGTAAATCTAAGATAACCAATTATTAACAGTATTTATTCACATTTTTTACAATTCTGCTTATGGTTTTCTAAATGTTGTTTGGGGATGGTATTTTTATTGTGAATATTATTTTTCTACAGATTAAAGAACATGATCTCTTCTTTAAAGCAGTCAGTCTCTGTCACACTGTACAGATTAGCAACGTTCAGACTGATGGCATTGGTGATGGTCCCTGGCAATCCAACCTTGCACCCTCCCAGTTGGAGTACTATGCATCTTCACCAGATGAAAAAGCTCTAGTGGAAGCTGCTGCAAGGTATAGTTTAGTCTAATTTTCAAATCTTCAGAAATACATCTTTTAAATAAACAACTACAAATACTAGAAAATTATTTTAAACTGTCAGACAAAATTCATAAATGCATAAAGGTAGAATTCATAAACACATAAAGGAGAATTTTATATGTGTCATTAATTTTGTTGACAAGCTTGCATTGAATCATATTTTGAAGAGATTTTTAAAAATCTGGTTACTGTGAAATATGAATAATATAATTTGTGAGAAATACTTGTGAATGTATTGTTTTGGACCTACTCTGATCCTTCAAGTTCTTAAAAATAATGCCATATTCAAATTAATTTTTTTTTTATTTTTCGGAGAGAAAGAGAGCACATGCAAGCAGGGAAGGGGCAGAGAGAGGAAGAGAGAGAATCCCAAGCAGGCTCCATGCTGTCAGTGCAGAGCCCAACTGGGGCTCCATCTCACAAAGAACCATGAGATCATGACCTGAGCCGAAATCAAGAGTTAGACACTTAACTGAGCCACCCAGGTGCCCCTCAAAGAAATATTTTTAAATGCATCTTAAATGTGTATTTTAAATGTTTTTATTCAGGCTAAGTTATAATGACATATTGTGAAACATGAAATAGCGTCTCTAAATCTTACATTTCTTAGGGTTCCTGGGTGGCTCAGTCAGTTAAGCATCTGACTTAGGCTCAGGTTATGGTCTCATGGTTCATGAGTTCAAGCCCCCCACATCGGGCTCTGCTGTCAGCACAGAGCCCACTTCAGATATTCTGTCCCCCTCTCTCTGCCCCCACCCTGCTCTCATGTGCTCTTTCACTCAAAAATAAATAAACATTTGAAAAAAAAATTTTTAATCCTGTATTTCTTCTCTTTTAATCCCTAGAATTGGCATTGTATTTATTGGCAATTCTGAAGAAACTATGGAAGTTAAAACACTTGGAAAACTGGAACGGTAATTTTTTTTCTATATTATAATCTTCTGTGTGTTTAGTATAGAATAGGAATCTGTAAACTGTGGCCCATAGGCCATATCTGGTCTATGGCTTGGTTTGTACAGTCTACAAGCTATATTACACTTTTAAAGGATTGTTGTTTAAAAAAAAAATGCAACAGAAACCATATATAGCCTGCATAGCCTAAAATATGTACTGTCTGGACCTTTACAGAAAAAGTTTACTGACCCCTGCTCTAGAATGATGTTACTACTCCATTGTACTTTTTCACAGTAATAATAACATTCTACTGTGAATCTTTCATTTGTATTTTAGCTTAATGGTTCTTGAATTTACTCATATGTTTATTTTTATACACTCCTGGGGTAATGAGTTCCATAAGTTCTTACTGAATAAAGAAAACCTTCCTTATATTTACACTGCTTTATAAATTAGTCCATTCCTGTTCTAGTCATATCTTCCATTGTTTTATCAATTCCAATTATATCTCAACTGTAGCTGTCCCTTGCCAAACTATGGTTTTCCAAACTAAAATAGAGCCATTTTTTGGCTAATTTCATGTAGAAGCCTATGTAGCTCATTTCATCAACTTACAAACCATCATCCCACTCAGTGTTTTTCTTTGAGATGTACAAAACATTTCATATAAACATCATTATATAAATCCATCCCCAAAACTTCAAGCCACACCTGACCCATCCACACAAATTCTTTTACTGCTGCCTATAAAGGCATTTGTTTCCCTACCTGTACACACGTACACTGTTCTAGGTTCAGAATCACTGCTGTAATGATCCTCTGTTACTAATGTCAGTGTGTTGTATTTCTCAGGTGTGTTTGGGCAGAGAAAAGGGTTGAGAATCAATTACCTTTTTTAGAAAAACGTGGAGCTGGGCAGATCTGGATTCCAATCCTTGCTGTGCCACTCACAAACTTATTTGACTTTAGGAAAATTACTTAATCTTTCTGAGTTTAATAGTCCTCATCTGTAAAATGAGATAAGACCTACCTTCTTTGGTTCTCATGGGTATTAAATGACATAAGGTAGGTAAAGTACATGGCATTTGGTAAGTACTCAATAAATGTCAGTTCCTTCTATTTCTATCTTGTGTTATTATTAGTGATTCATAACCCATCATCTTGAAAATGTACTTGAGATTAATTTCTTATTCTAAATCAACCATTTTATCTTTTATAGGGGTTCTTGTCAAAGATTCACTTACTATTCAAAAAAAGTAGACTTTTTATCTTATTTTTTTTTCCTTAGGTACAAACTGCTTCATATTCTCGAATTTGACTCAGATCGTAGGAGAATGAGTGTGATTGTTCAGGCACCTTCAGGTAACCTGTCTAAGTTTTTATGAATTTTTATTTATCTAATATTAAGAGTCTGATAACTGATTTTTCTCTTTAGGTGAGAAGTTTTTATTTGCTAAAGGAGCTGAATCATCAATTCTTCCTAATTGTGTAGGTGGAGAAATAGAAAAAACCAGAATTCATGTAGATGAATTTGCTTTGGTGAGTGGAGATTTCTAAAATATATAAAACTAGAAGATATACATATGAAAGATTTAAGGCTTCATTTTTGCATTAGTAATTTATAAAAAAAATTATAGACATTCTGCAGTTCTGTTACAGTATGTGTTGTCTTCCACATTCTTTGGTTATAAAATGACTTTTAACCTGCTAAAATTCAAGTCTTCTCTTTGAACCTATTACAATCAGGGTATTTCTGGCTACAAAGACCATTCAAATTAATACATTAAAAAGAGGAGTTTACTAAAAGAATATAGGGGAATCCCAAGGATGTGGAGAAACTGGCACCTTCATTGCTGGTGAGAATATAAATGGTACAAACACTTTAGAAAATAGTTTGACAGTTTCTCACAGAACATAGAGTAATAAAGGTAACTGTATAACCCATTCACTGCTAGTTATACACCCAAGAGAACTGAACACATGTTCACACAAAAACTTAGTAGCATTTTTGCTAAATAGCCAAAAGGTGGAAACATTCAAATTCCATCAGCTGATGCATGGATTAAACAATGCGTCATCTCCTTATAATGGAATGTTATTTGGCCATTAAAAGGAATGAAATACTTATATGCTACAACATGGATGAATCTTGGAAAGGTTATGCCTCGTAAAAGAAGCTAGTCATAAATGGTCACATGTTCCATGTATATGAAATATCCAGATTAATGGAATTCATAGAGACAAAAAGCACATTAGTAGTTGCCAGGGTCTGGAAGAAGGGGTAAAAAGGAAGTGTCTGCTAATGAATATGGGATTCCTTTTAGGGATGATGAAAATGTTCTGTAATTAGATAGTAGTCATGATTGTACAACTCTGTGAATACACTAAAAACCACTAAATTGTTCTCTTTAAAGGAATGAATTTTATGGTTTGTGAATTAGGTCTATTACTAGAAGAATGTAGGAGAATCTTACAAAAACAAAGTGCCACACTTCATCTGAAGAGGAAGATTTTTAAGCAGCTCTCTTTCAGTCTTAGGAACTCATGATCTCTTATTTCTGCATTTCTATAAATGTATGCTCCATACTCATCTCTGCTCACCTGCCTCCCTTTTATGGTTTATTTTCTCCCATTGCTTGTTTCCTAATTGTTTATGATGTAGTTCACCTGCCACACTGTAACATCCATGAGAAAAAGACATTCTTCTACTTAACATTCATTTTAATATCCAGAACAATGCTGGCACATAGTTAGCATTTCAGTAAGTATTTGTTGTAAAGTGAATTACTTTCATATACTAGTAACTCTCATGGCCTCTTAACTATTATTTAAGAAAAACATTTATAGGTGTGGGTCATTTGGTTTTTTGGTTGTTGTCTTTTTTAATGCTTGTTTATTTTTGAGAGAGAGAGAGGAAATCCCAAGCAGGCTCTGCACTGTCAGCACAGAGTCTTGATGCAGGGCTTGAACTCACAAACCATGAGATCATGACCTGAGCCGAAATCAAGAGTTGGGTGACTGAGCCACCCAGGCACCCCTAAGTGTTGGTCATTTGTAAATCAAGAACATCAGTATTTAGAAATCTAAATAATGTCATATAGTATTTTAAAATGTACCCTTTCCAAGTTCTGTTATTAGAATATTTGGGTTTTTCTGAGGAAAATGTACAGCAAGAACTTTTATAAGCTTTTGGATATAGGTACCAACTTTTAAATAGTAACACCATAGGAAAAATTTGTGCCCAGGAGAATCGGATAATCAAATATATATTCCTAAGTATTGTGTAACTCCGTTTCACCAATGAAGATGTATAATGATACAGTTTAAAATCATTCGGTGGCTCTAGAAAGAATTGTTTATTGGTTGAGGGCCACCTTACCGACTTCGTTATTTGAACTGTAAATTCGTCATACTGTGCACCTTCAGGAAATTATGGTCTTCTTTGCTTAAAAAGAATTCTTATAAAATGGATTTGTAATGGTTAAAACAGGAGAATAGAACCCGGGCTGCCTGTCTCTTGACAGCCTGAAGATACCCTTATAGAAGTGTCTGGCTTTACAGGTAAAACAGTTTTAAAACCACAGTAAGATCATCTTTATGATCCTGTCTAGGCTCTGATATTAAAAACCTTAAGTATTTTGAGCAACTTTTTAAGAACTCATCAAAAATTATAAAAGCTCTGATAATGTGTGTCCCATAACTCAGATCACTAGGGCTTTGTGACACTTCATGTATATCCTGTTACTAGATGATAGTACTTTTAAGTTGTTTGTAATTGACTTTTGGTAAGGCATCCTCAGTTTATTTCAGTGACTTCTTGATTTCCCATTAGTTATTTTGGTTCAATTTTTGTCTTTAATTTTTCTGTTTTAGAAAGGGCTAAGAACTCTGTGTATGGCCTATAAACAGTTGACATCTAAAGAGTATGAGGAAATAGATAGACGTCTCTTTGAAGCCAGAACTGCCTTGCAACAACGGGAAGAGAAATTGGCAGATGTCTTCCAATTCATAGAGAAAAATCTGATATTACTTGGAGCTACAGCAGTGGAAGACAGGTAAATATCAGACAAATAGGCAATATCCGTTTTTTCTCATAAGAATTTTCCTAGCCAAGTGTTTCTAATTTATGACATAAATTCCATTTATTAACATCCTATAATAATATATTTAAAATCAAAATAAATGGGTAATTTTTCCCATTCAGCAGATACAACACTTATTCTAGCCAGATACCTTAAATAGATGAATGAACTCAGCTATGTAGCTTTCCCTATAGGCTTGAATTTGTAGACTACTACTCAGTATGGCATACAAAAGCTTTAAGCACCTGTTTAATGCTCCAGCTTCACTTCCCACCACTGCCTGCTTCCACATTATGCTTCAACAGTACCAAACTGTCTGTAGTTCTCTGAACAACAGCTCTAGTTAAAACTATTCTATTTTGTGCCTTTGTTCTGTGGCAAGGCTGTACGTTGTGCCTGGATAATTTCCCCCTTACCCATTTGTGAATATCTTTATAAAATATAGCTCAGATAGTACCCCCACTCCAGTAAGACCTTTCTTTACCCCTAACCGGATTAAAAACCTCTCCTTTGTGAAGTATCCATGTTTTGTAGGTAGTTCTGTGTTGTTCTTGTGGCAGTATAATTATTTCTTTAAAGACTTTCTCCTCTATTAGTTTGTGAATTCCTTGAGGCCTATTTAGTGTTTGTTCCTCATCACTTGTCTCTGTAAGTGTTTGCATTTTTTTAAATTTAGGTTTTCATTTACTTTTCAGTTGTCCTCATGAGATTTCTAAGACTCACCTGCGGTTATGTCATCCTTTGTTGTCCACAATTTGATTTTTGAACTGATGTGAGAAATTTTCTTATAAAAAGAAAAATCTTCTAATTTCAAATTTAATATTTTCTAATAAATAGGAGTTTATGAAGACTGTATACTTAGTTTAGTTCTATAAAAATCAACTTTGAAGATATACTCGTAAGATATAAAGTTGTGGATGTTATGTTAACCAGATGATGGCTAATTTGGTTTTTCCTGTTTCTTCCCAAATGGGGGAAAAAATCAATTATATCACTGTACTATAACATTTTTAAGTCAGGGAGTCTAGAATTTACCTTATATGTACTAGGTGGTTTATAATTGAAATAGTCAAAAAGTATTCTTCTCACTACTAATGTTGTTTCTTTTATTTTCAGGCTACAAGATAGAGTTCGAGAAACTATTGAGGGATTAAGAATGGCTGGTATCAAAGTATGGGTACTAACCGGAGATAAACATGAAACAGCTGTTAGTGTGAGTTTATCATGTGGACATTTTCACAGAACCATGAACATCCTTGAACTTATAAACCAGAAATCAGACAGTCAATGTGCTGAACAATTGAGGCAGCTTGCCCGAAGGTAAGAATGTAATTATCTGGATCATGAGTTCAGGGGTCAGCAAACTATGGCTTCTGGGTCCAAGATGGCCCACTGCCTGTTTTTTATAGCCTGTGAGCTCAACATAATTTTTATATTTTTAATGGGTGAAAAAGAATCCAAAGAAGATAAATATTTTGATATAAAAATTTATGAAATTCAAATTTAAATCCTATAAATAAAGTTTTATTGTAACAGTTCCACAGTCATTCATTTACATTCCACAGTCATTCAGTCATAAATTTACATTTACAGTCATCAATAAAAAGTTTTTGCACTTCAGGACAGTTGGGTAGTTGCGACAGAGCCATTAGGAAGCACTTTTATCATTTCTTACTGCTGCCTGATTTACTACAGATCACAGTGACACCATTGTAACTCAGTAGTGTTTTGAGTGCCAACATGTTGCCCTATGATATTTTACTATATTTTTATTAGTAGTATTTATCCATCGTGTCCAAACAAGAAAAGAAAAATGGACTTTTAATATCAAACTTTTCATGCACAATGTAGTGTTGATTATTTTATTACCAAATTAGGAGTCACAGCACTGTGTTTATTACTCAATGACACTTTAATATGCTACCTGTTTGAAAAGACATATTCAAAGATAAAATATAAAATCTCAATACAGATAGTTGTGTTGTGTTAAAATATAAAATCTCATTGCAGATCAGCATTAAAAGGTAGACTTTTGCAATTGATTTTGATGACGGGGAACATTAAACCTGAATTAAGCAAAATGTTATCTCCCCTGCCTCCTCCCCCGAAAGAAAAGATTTCCATTTCTTCTCACTGGTAGACTTGTATTACTTGAAAAATTATACTCAATTACTATTATTAAGTTTTTTTACTTAGTTCATAAAAATTTTTGTCAAAATCTGTCTCCTCTATTTTAATAAAGTACCTGCATTATATTCTCAGTTTAGCCTCTTGGCCCACAAAATCTAAAATCTAAAATTGAAGTATTTACTTCTTTCTGTCTCTTTACAGAAAACACTTGCCAAATCCAGGTCTAGTTCATATGACTAAACTAGGAAATTAATATACATTTTATTGTTCAGAGATAATTTCATAAGTATTTATACTCTAAATTCATTCTTTTTTTTTCTAAATCTGTTTTTTATAGACAGATCAACTTTATTTAGGAGCCCCTTTAACGATCTCATTTTTCACAGTGATTTAAGGATTGCTTCAGTGTAAGCATTAGGGTTGTTCTGGTCTCCCACAGGTACCTGTCATTTGCAGCCTTCTGCTAATACAGAAAAACAGATGTGAAAAGATAGTGCCACAGTTTTCAGTATACTTTCAGAGCTTTATTCATATTTGTTATACAGGCATTGATATAGTACTGAACTCTGGATTTCATCAAAGAAAAACTTAAGGGATGTTTTAAAGAGACAGTGCAACTCTCAGAAGGTTCTTTGCTTGAGTTCAAAAAAGCAATTGATCTAGGTAATTATACTATAATTTGGGAGTAGTGACAACACCATTGTGGCTGCTTAAACATTTAAGTACCATAATATCAACGAGAACTCCCTAACATGTAGAAATTAATTATTCAGAATCATTTACTTTATATATACTTTCTAAAATATTAATCCTGTATAAAAGTAACAAGTGTCCATTTAAAAAATACTGAAAATGATGAATATATAATGGAATATACCATAATACAGCCATCTAAAGGTAATTAGTATTTGTATTTTATTGTTCAAGTCTTCTATATATGTGCTCTTAGTGAATCTGTTAAGATTATGGATATTGTTTATCTTCCTTTTGTACAAAAGCTGTATTACAAAGTGAACATTCTGGTCTTTTTTAAGGCTTGCTATGTGAAATTTATATTTTATTTTAGAGATACCATCTTTTTGGTAGAATATGTTTTCTGAGATAACCATATAAGTCAATAGGGTTTTGATTTACAGACTTCCAGTTCATGTCTATTCTAAAAATTTTTGGTGGAGCAAAGAATTCCATTCCTTTGAAAGCTTTACTTTGTATACCCATTCCTTTCACAAACCTACCATTCCTTCACATATTGGTGGTCTGCTGTCTAGAATTTGGAACACAAGTCATGTAAGGTGTGTTGTTTACTCTCAGAATACTTTATCTTCTATGGGAAAAACAGAAATAAATATATTGTGATAGAACTATCACAACTGGATTGTAACAGGTAAGAACAGAAAGTTGTCGGTGGACACAAGAGGGAAGCTTAGCCTAGACAACAGAGCTCTGTAGAAAAACTCAAGATTGTTGTCTCCTAAAAGAAATGTTAACTGGTCAGAGAGTAACCCCAGCAAACAAAAGGGGCAACATATGCAAATTTCCACAACTGAGAGATGGATTCATTCAAGGAGTTGACAGTAGTGAAGTATGGCCATAGAATGCAGTAGATGGGAAGAGGGTATAGGCGGTATTAAGACATGAGGCTACAGAGATGAGCAGATGCTACCTATGTGCCAGATCTGTGAGGTGCTTTCCCATATTCCATAAATATTATCTCATGGATTGTGAGATAATATGGTGACTTATAAAGAGGAAACTTAATTTAGTGTGCTTAAGAAGTTTCCAGAGGAAAACTGATCTCTCCCACTCTTGGCTGCTACCCTTTGTTCTGAGTCATGGGCTCAGGCGGTACTTAGACTGAACACATTGGAAGCAGCAAAGGTTGCTAAATAAAGTTTGGCCAATAGGGAGGAAAAACAGTGTGGTGTTGCTTTCAGGTACATGACAATTAATAAAGAAAAATACATTTTTGAAAAGTTTATGTTGTAAAAGATAATTGTTTACCACTTATTAGTTACAGTGCAACACAGTAGTGATTAGGCATACTGTGAAAGACATCATTTTGACTTATAAAAGCTTTTTTTGTAAGACTAAAATCTATCAATATATATTTAGTTTTTATAGTTTGCTGCTCATTTGATAGTTTTCTCACTTCTCACTTAAAAAGGGAGAGTACAGGGGCACCTGTGTGGCTCAGTCAGTTAAGCATCTGACTTCTGATCTCAGCTCAGGTGATGATATCACAGTTAGTGAGCTCTAGCCCCGTGTCCCTTGTGATAGTGTCTGCACTGATAGGAGCCTGCTTGGGATTTTCTCTCTGCCCCTCCCCCACTTGCACGTGTGCGCCCACTCTCTCTCAAAATAAATGAACTAAAAAAAAAAAAAAAGTAAAAATGGAGGGTTCAGTTACTGTGGAAAACAATATGGAGGTTCCTCAAAAACTAAAAATAGAACTACCGTGTGATCCAGCAATCCCACTTCTGGATATATTCAAGGAAAATGCAGTCACTATCTGAAATTTGCACACCCCCCCATGTTCATTGCAGCATTATTCACAATAGCCAAGAATGGAAACAACCTAAATGTCTGTTGTCGGATGAATGGATAAAGAAAATGTGTGTCTATATAAACTCATGTAAATACACACACAGGAATATTATTCAGCTATAAAAAAGAAGGAAATATTTTTGTGACACATGGATGGACCTTGAGAGCAGTATGCTAAGTGAAATAAGTCAGGCAGAGACAGACAAATACAAATGGAATCTAAAAAAGGTGAACTCATAGAAACAGAGTAGAATGGTGGTTTCCAAAGCTAGGGTGTAGGGAAAATGGGTAGATGATGGTCAAAGGGTACAAACTTCTAGCTTACATATAAGATGAATGAGTTCTGGAATTCTAATATAAGGCATGGTGACTATAATTAACAGTACTGTATTATATACTTAAGAATTGTTAAGAGAGTAGATCTTAAATTTGTCACCACACAAAAAGATGATAATTAGGGGCGCCTGGGTGGCTCAGTCGGTTAAGTGGCCGACTCTGGCTCAGGTCATGATCTCGTGGTCTGTGAGTTTGAGCCCGCGTTGGGCTCTGTGCTGACAGCTCAGAGCCTGGAGCCTGTTTCAGATTCTGGTCTCCCTCTCTCTGACCCTCCCCCATTCATGCTCTGTCTCTCTCTGTCTCAAAAATAAATATTTAAAAAAAATTTTTTAAACAAAAAACCAAAAAGATGATAATTACATGAGGGGATGGAGATGTACTCATACAGCATATGCTCACAGGGCGATGCTATCCATGTTCCACCATAGTACTATCTGGCATTACATAGAATCCAATGTAGGGGTTAATATCAAAAGACAGTTATGAGTCCTTTATTCCTTCTTGCTCACATGGTAAATCTATCTCATGAATTTTCCTGAACATTGTTGATTTCATTTACTTTTTTAAATTAGGACTTCCTAAATGTATAACTAATAATTTTATATTTTTGTAAGATTTTTGTACACTTCAGGAAAATATCCTAAGAATTATATGCTTTATAATTCCCATTTTAGAAAATATACTGTATCAGGTCATTGTAAAATTGAATATCATATGTTTTATTCATCATATCAGTCACTCTCAGTTTTGCTTAATCTCAGCTTTCAGGTAATATAACTCCATTTCTTCCCTGACATATCAGTTTTGTAACAATAAAGTCTGCGGGTAAATGGTCCATCTTTTCGTAAGAATTTTTTGTTTACTAGATGTATATAAATAATATGGTTTCAAAGTATTTTACAGAGAATATAATTATTTTCTCGTAGAATTAAAGAGGATCATGTGATTCAGCATGGGCTGGTGGTAGATGGGACTAGCCTGTCTCTTGCACTCAGGGAGCATGAAAAACTATTTATGGAAGTTTGCAGAAATTGTTCAGCTGTACTGTGCTGTCGTATGGCACCACTGCAAAAGGCAAAGGTATGTTTGTGTTATAAAACGTTCCATAAAGATACTGAGATCCAAAAGTACTCTTTAAGGTTAATGCCTTATCTAGTCCTATTTGGTAGTATGCAGCATATGACTCTTAGTCACTTCTCACATTATGAATTTTAACCATGTACGTTAGACCTTTGAAATTTTCAAAATGAATATTAGTTTCAGCTATTCATAATGACCTACAAAGTCTTCTGTGGGTGGCAGTTTGTGATTTTGCTGAGACACAAACTGAACTTTGATAACTACAGTTTCATAAGTTAGTTACTTAACTGGTGAGGAGGTCTGGAAGACTTCTGTTCTTCTGCAACTTCAGGTTGTTCTATGGAGTGCGGCTTATTTTTGCACTCTCCCAAAGTGATAATTTTCTGTTCAAAGTGGCTATTAAGTGATAAAACTTTATTGAAAAGTTTAAAAGCCAATTATCTTATGATTTGAAGCTATATACAGGAAATATTAAAATGTTAGCTAACGAAAGGCTATACAAATATTTTTTATAACTTGATTCAAAATTTGGGTCTTATATCTTTCACAAATATCTTCTGAATTGCACACCTACACACTGATTGTTTCTCATATGGGTCTAATGACATCCAGCATTGTTTTACTTCATGGAATTTTATTAAAATGCCTATATTATTGTAATTCACGTACCCAGTCTGTGGAGACTACAGTTGGAGACCAAATAGAGCTAATGCCTAGGTTCTTTATAAATGTGTGTTCAAGAATTCCAAAGAAACCTTTCTTTTAATTTTATTGAATTTAGTCTTGATTGCTTTTTTAAATTTCTTAAATTTTATGACAAGAGAAAATAATTACCTTCCCTCTATCAAATAAAAAGAATAGTTACTTGAGAAAGAGAAAATTTTGCCTGACAAAGTTCAATTAAGTGTAATTATTTTTTAACACAATTAAGTTTTTTATACTTTTAAGCTGTATTTAAAAGAGACTTGCTTCCCATCAAAAGTCCAAAGATAATATTCTCTTTTGCTATGTAATTTCTAAAAGACATTCCTAACATCTCCTCAAAAAATGAACTCCATTGAAAATTACTGTCTAATACAAAATTGACTTTTTTCATTATTCAACTGTTCTTGTAACAGTCATTTCAGATAAATGACTATATAAATACAAGAAAATTGAAATTTTATAATAACTAATTAGTTATATGTCTTTCAGGTAATAAGACTGATAAAAATCTCACCTGAGAAACCTATAACATTGGCTGTTGGTGATGGTGCTAATGATGTAAGCATGATACAAGAAGCACATGTTGGCATAGGTGATTGATTTTTTTTTCCTGAATTTTTAAAATTGGTATAATTATTTGGTGATTTTGAATTTTCCTTTTGTAGGCTAAAATGCAGTATCAAATATATGAATGCAATGTGGTAATGTATCACTGTATCTGCATCAGAAGCCCATTATAATTAAGCCCAATATTTAGGATATTTTAATTACAAAGTTTCAAGGACATAAATACCATGTTGGTGAATTTTATCTTTGCCAGTTCTCCTTCATAATAAAGTAGCTTTATTTTGCCGTGTTGTACCTTTTAAAGTACTTTCTCACATTATTCTATAATTTTTAAACTCTAAATTTGTAATTTATGTAGTTGCCCTCATGGTTGCAATTCTTTTAGAGTGTTATTATTTCCTGTCTTTTTCAGTCTAAAGATTCTGTAACTCATTCTAATGACAATTTTAGAAATAATAAATTATATCAAACCATTATAATATATATTTTCAAGTAGTTTTCCTTTTTATTTAAATGTTTATTTATTTTTGAGAGAGAGGACGAGTGAGGGAGGGACAGAGAGAGCGAGACAGGATCCAAAGCAGGCTCCACACTGACAGCAGAAAGGCCCATGTGGGGCTCAAATTCACAAACTGTGAGATCATGACCTGAGCCAAAGTTGGACCTTAACTGACAGAGCCACCTAGGCACCCCTCAAATAATTTTCTAACTTAATAAACTTTGTTCTAATTTCTTTTCTATTTTTGCCTAAAAGTTTTGTTTTATTTAGACTAATACCATTTTATTATATTTAAATTATCAGTCATTTACTGTTTAAACCATATTCTGAGCTGCCTTCCTAAATAACTTTATTATGCAAATACAGAAGCAAAGGAGAAAAGTATGGAGGTTTTTTTAATGAAGGATAAAATTTTACAGTTAGAAAAAAGGCTAATTCCTCTTCTGGAATAACCTCTGTAATGTCCTGTGATAGGTAGTTCTCAGGTCTAATATTTCCAGTGTAGCTCTCAAATCAATTCTTCACTTTTCATTTTGAAAACTTAATTTTCTTTCTAGTTTGTGTACTGTTGTTTACCATAAATTTCCATAACAATTTGATGATAACTTCCTATACCTTCCTATTAAAGGCATAAAAAGCTACAGTAGTTACAACAATTTGATTCTAGTATGATAACAGAAAGACCAGTGAGTAGGATAGATGCAAACATTTGGAAATTTAGTTTTTAAAAAAAGGAGATGTTTCAAATAAGTAGGGAAACAAGTTATTTGATAAAAAAAAATACTAATATAACTGATTTGGTTATTTGGGAGGAAAAAAAAGTTGGGTCTCTTTCTGTTGCTTAGAGCCAAACAAATACCAGAATGATTATATATTTAAAAAATTTTAAAGACCACAAAAAGGAATGGAAGAAAAAAATTTAATGAATAATCTTGTAATTTGAGGTATGGAAGGATCTAATTTTTAGGAAAGAAAGAAAAAAAGAAAGAACAAAAGAGACAGAAAGAAAGATCTAATTTTTAGGAAAGAAAGAAAAAGAACAAAAGAGAAAGAAAAAGAAAGAAAGAAAGAAAGAAAGAAAGAAAGAAAGAAAGAAAGAAAGAAGAAAAAAGAAAAAAGAAAAGAAAGGCATTGTAAAGGGAATGATCAGTATGTCTGGCAGAAGTAAATATACCCAAATTCAAATTTTAAACATGAAACTAATAAAGAACATTTGCATGGGTGCCTGGGTAGCTCAGTCAGTTAAGCTTCTGACTCTTGATTTCGACTCAGGTTATGATCCCATGGTTTGTGGGATCTAGACCTGCATCAGACCTTGTGCTAACAGTGCAGAGTCTGCTTGGGATTTGATTTCTCTCTCTCCTTCTCTCTCTCTCTCTCTCTCTCTCTCTCTCTCTCTCTCTCTCCCTCCCTCCCTCCCTCCCTCCCTCCCTCCCCCCCCCAACTCTCATGCACACGTGCTTTCTCTCTCTCAAAATAAACATTTTTTTAAAATTAAGATGAGTATTAAATGCATGAAAAAAAGTGTTCAGCTCACTCAAAAAAAAATCCAATTTTTAAAATTACCTATCAGATTGGCAAAATTACAAAGTTGGGTAAAACTTGGAATTGGCAAAGGTTAGAATTGGCAAATCCTCATGTACAGTATTAGGGGGAGTGTAAATTGGTATACCCTGCATTATTATGTATAATAGAATTTTAAATGTGTGCCTATTGACCTAGCAGTTATGCATCTAGGAATTTCTTTTAAGAAAATGAATAAAGGGACACCTGGGTGGCTCAGTTGGTTAAGCGTCCAACTCTTGATTTCAGTTCAGGTCATGATCTTGAGGTTCTTGAGATCAAGCCCCACGTGGGGCTCCACACTGTGGAGCCTGCTTGGTTTTCTCTCTGCCCTTCACCCACACACACATAAACTCTCTCTCTCAAAATAAATTAAAAACATTTTTAACAAATGAATAGTTAACATAGTTAGATGTTATAAAAACAATGTCCATAATGTATTAAGTGACAATAACAGATTATAAAACAAATAATCTCATTTTGTACATTTGTTTGTGTATATATTAAATACACACAAAAAATGCAGAAGGAAAAATTCTTAAAGGATATAGACCAAAAATAGTGGTCTTCTCTAGATGTTATAAATGTAAGTGATTATCTATACCTAGCCATTTTGGAAATTTTTTTTTTATTACAAAAATAAAAAATTATAATTTTGAAAAATGATTTTTCAAAGCTGTTTCCAGATTGAAAAAACAAACTTGGCAAGAACTCTTTTGAAACCTAAAGGATAACTGTAACCTTAAAAATGTACTCATATTTATCAGATAAAATTATGTACTGATTTCAAGTGATATTGTGGACACTTATTTTAAAAAGCACATTTTATCCAGCCTAGATTAGATAAATTAACAAAGGGAGCAAGATTGTCACATTAAACATTTAAAATATTTATATACTTGGCATTTGTTCAAAATGTGCACATAGATAATCTGGTGAATTGCTATTTCATACGTAACTTTTACCTAGATGCAGTTGTAGAAAGGTAAGAAGTTGTGAGTGTGCTAGCTTTTCTCACTATTAATTACCTTTGCAAGAATTTTCAGCAAACAGTGCATACAGTTTTTTTTTTTTTTTAAGTTTATTTTGAGAGAGAGAGAAAGACAGCGTGTATGTGGGGAAGGGGCACAGAGAAAGGGAAAGAAAGAATCCCAAGTAGGCTCTGTGCTATCAGCATGGAGCCTGACAAGGGGCTTGATTGCAGGAACTGTGAGATCATGACCTGAGCCAAAATCAGGAGTCTGATGCTTACTCACTGAGCCTACCAGATGCCCTCAATGCATACAACTTTTTTTAAGTCTTCATTTGCTCTGTGTAATGCTTGTTAGTTATATTTATTGAAATATTTCATGCCATTTGAATCCAGTAATAAAATCAGGGCTTCCATTTTAAATAATCAAGTTCAATCAATAACTAAAGAGCACATTTTGTTTGACTTATGTGCGAAAGTTTTAAAACCATTAAACTTAATGCTCATTTTTGCTAGGTTCTAATCATTCAATTTGGATTTTTTTTATGTTCATTGGAAATTAACAAAGTTAAAGCTGTTTTATAGCACTTTCTCCATTAGAAATCTGTTAACTAGTACTTTGTGTCTATTAGTGTAAAACTTGATGTTCTTATTAAACTTTCAATATTATTTTTATATTCATTGTATTTTATTCTATTTTGAGTCTTTGACACTTGATGTTACATACCTGGTATGTATTGTAGATTTTTTTTAATTATGTATTTGATTTAAGTGGAGCAACCTTTTGGGAAAATTCTATCCACTCTATATTGGGAAATAGTGCTCCCAAGCCCAGGTTCAACTGCTATAGATAATTAAGATATTTGTAGTTAAATTATCAAAATCGCACTTCTCAGTTATCAATGAACTTGCCTTTTTGTCTTCTTTATTACAGGAATCATGGGTAAAGAAGGAAGACAAGCTGCAAGAAACAGTGACTATGCAATAGCTAGATTTAAATTCCTCTCCAAATTGCTTTTTGTTCATGGTCATTTTTATTATATTAGAATAGCTACCCTTGTACAGTATTTTTTTTATAAGGTGAGTTTCATGGAGATATATATAACCATTTACTGACAGTAATTTGAGGTTTTAATTTAAGGTATGTGATTGCCATTCAAATTATTCTTAAAAATTGTTTCTATAAGTAGAAGTAACAGTTTATGGGATATACTTTGATTATTTTGTCATAAATCTAATGTGTACTACAGAAAGAAAATCAGCGGTTCCCTGAGGCCAGGGGTGCAGGTGATAGCACTGACTGGAAAGGGATATAAGAGAACTTTGCATGATAGAAAAAGCTCTCTAATTTGATTGTGGTGGTGGTTACTTGGGTGCATAAATGTGTTAGCATCAAAATTCACACTTAAAATTGATACATTTTATCCTATGCAAATTGAAACATACTTAATTTGATTTCTTTCATGTTATTTTTTCCTGAGCAAGTAATAAGTTTTAATTTAGGTCCAGTACAGTGGTTTCAAGCAGAGGTTCTTCATCCTTTTTGTGGCAAAAATGACCTTTTGGTAGTCCAGTAAGATGTATAAACTACTCATTAGAGGGGTTTTTATTTGCATAAAATAAGATACATTTTAGGATTACAAGGAAACTAATTATGTTGAAATACCATTCTCTCTCTTAACCCTTTTTGGGAAGGTATACTTCAAGGGAACCCATGTTAGGAGCTCCTGAATACCAAGATATTTAATACAATATATAGTGTTCTATATTGCATATATTCTATAAATAATATCTATAAGCCAATGAAAGAACACAGGTAGATTGCATATTGCTAATAAATGATGGCTACCTTATTATAGCTTTTCTATCTTATCATAGCTTTTGCTATGATATAAGTGCAATAAAACCTTGGTTTGTGAGCATAATTCATTCCAGAAACAGGCTTGTAATCCAGAGCACTTTATCAAAGCAAATTTCAAAAACCATTGGCAGAGTTGTGATCATATGACATTCAGTATCGCATACTACTCATATTGCAAGACATTGCTCATTTATCAAGTTAGAATTTATTAGAAATGTTTGCTCATCTTGCAGAACACTCGCAGACCAAGTTACTCACAATCCAAGGTTTTATACTGTATATTGAAATGGAAAGATGTTTTCATAATTCCATTTATTATTTTAAATATTTTTATTTTAAAGCTATTAAGCCCTAAGGTCTAAATGTTTATTTTATTTATTTTTGAGAGAGAGTGTGTGAGCAGGGAAGGGGCAGAGAGAGAGAGAGGGAGAGAGAATCCGAAGCAGGCTCTGTGCTATCAGCGCAGAGCCTGATATGGGGTTGGAACTCCCAAACCGTTGAGATCATGACCTGGGACGAAATCAAGAGTCGCATGCTTAACTGACTGAGCCACCAAGGTGCCCCATAACCCTATAGTTTAAATAAACTGTACTTATTGTATTATATATGAAAAGTATTGAATAATAGCTGGAAGGCTGTAAATTCAAAATTATGGCATTGTTTAGCAATAAGAGCCCAAGGGATTTTCATTCTGACATTTGAAGTACTGCTTAGAATTCTTTTAGAAATTTTAAATAAGGGAACAAGTTCCTATGAGTAGATCTTCTACTTACCATATCAGAAATTGTGTTCTGGACTCTTTAATAACCATTCTTAGAAATCATTTCCCTTTTAGACCCAAATATTTTAATTATTTCCATTTAATCTTGTTTTTCAGAATGTGTGCTTTATCACACCCCAATTTTTATATCAGTTCTACTGTTTGTTTTCTCAACAAGTAAGTAAATAGAAGCTTTTGATTTATCCTTTTAGAATAAGGTGTGTGTATTCAGTTTTTGTTAGTTGGAGGGACTTTTTACATTTTTCCTAGTCCTACAAATAAATAGACAAAACTTCCGTAATTAGTGTATTTGATCAGCATAAAATTGATAATATTTATTCTGATTTTCAGTTTGAAGTGAATGTTAATACCAAAATATACTTTAATTCTAGATGTTTTCTAAAAAATAAGTATTAACTCTTAACAGCTTATGAGAGAATTTTGGTAACTTTTTCAACTTACATGTAATATTTCTGTAAGCTCTATATTAAGCCATGTTAGAGTAACTATTGGGGGATTACCTCATTATTTATTTTTTGACTCACAGAGTTTTTTTTGGATTGGGAAGGAAGTTTAGTGATTGAGTCCAGGAATGACATATAGACTTTATCTCAGTAATGAACTGTAAATAATTGATAGAGCCACCAGGAATGCTACTTTGAAAAGTGTTCTGAAGCTATAGGCTCAAAGAGAAACCCTGTAATCAGGTAGTATTAGCTATAATGAGCACATGTGGGTCTTTGGTTGTACACACGTCACATATTTGCCATCTACTCTGTTTTATTTTATGGAAAATGAAATTGAAATCCACAGAAATTAAGTAACTTGCCATGATCACATAGCTACGAAGTTAATAACTAAACCATACTAGGATCTACTGCTTTTGACTAATTGAGCACCCTTTTTACATACCACATTATACATCTCTAATTAAGATATTTGTTCTAATTTATTGAAATAATAAGAGCCTGATTATCTTAGGTTTTTCTTTAGCTGTCTCTATCCTTAATCCTGTTTTTGCTTCCATTTACAACCTGTAGCTCTAAATTTCAAATATCTGCTTGGGCATCGATTGCCAGTAATAATGTTTGCTTACTTGAATGAATTAGAGAATGCTGTAAGAGCATATGATAAGTAGACCTAATCTATTTTGATTAGGTTTTCAGGGAATTTACAGTATAATTTGAGACAGTATTAATAACAATAAAAACAATAAATGAAGTGTAGGCAAAGTGCAAGGCATTTAGTACCAATAGTAGCACAGACAGCTGTTTAGAAGAGGACGTTTGATCATCAAGAACTTAGCCAATGTTTAAAGTTTCATGGATCATACCTTAAAGGAAATGTAGGACTTAGATGGGAAGACAGAGTCATAAAAGCAAAACTGTATGTTTTCCCTACCAAATGAATAGTAAAAAGCCTAAGATGCATGCAGGAGAATTGTGTAAAAACGACATCTCAATGACCAAGTTGTGGAGAATCTTGAAGTGTAGCTCCAATTCACTGTAATTCCAGGTCACTTGACATAACAAAATGTTCCAATTCCCACAAAGAATATAAATCTAGGAATATTATGTGTTTGTGTCTATATAAGAAACAAATTGGAATTACTAAATTGGATTTTTGTGTAAATTGAGAAAGCTATATAATTTTTATGCTTATTTCTAGTAGGCTTCTTTGTGATCATATACATAACTAATACACAGTTTAGAATCTCAAAATTCCCACCAATTTCTCTTTCTAGACACTGTATGACAGCGTGTACCTGACTTTATACAATATTTGTTTTACTTCCCTACCTATACTGATATATAGTCTGTTGGAACAGCATATAGACCCTCACGTATTACAGAGCAAGCCTACCCTCTATCGGTAAGTATTTTCCGGTATTAAATGTCCATAACACTTCTGGGTATAAAAAGTGTGTTACATAGTTACCAATTTTTGAAAGCATCCTATAAATAAGCAAATATATTAGGCAGTATCTCAGTGATTAATATTTTACTAAGGAAGTATTTTAGTTTATGGTTTATAGTTATTGGATATCAAAGAAAAACTTAATTAACTTTTCCAGTGTTTTTAGAAATGAACACTTTTGTACTAGGAATGCATTGGACATTTACTGTTTAATTTGCATTTACTGTTGCAAACCAGTAATACTCCATTTTATGTGCACAAAAGAAGTTATTTAGTAATTGGTTGTCTCCAGAGTTTCTAAAAAATTAGTTTATTTTCTAGCATTGACAAATTAATAAGTCATAATCAATGCAAAATGCGGGGTTGAGGACATTAATTCCTATTCCAGATCTTCTGGGTTATCCCTGTTTCCCCAGAACCAAGTAAGTAATCACAGAGATGTGGAACTATTCCTGAAGACCAGTTTATGGTTCCCAAGTTAACCTGATGTCCACTCTTACAGAGGTATTCAGTCATCCAGAAATGGCAATAACTCACTTTGATTTCCCAGGATATCTAGGACTGGGCTTGACCTAAGATTACCACAAACTGCTCTTCCTTCCAGCCTTTGGTGGATATGAAATCGATTAGGAGTCTCAATGCTGAACCAAACTCAAATGACTCCACTAAAAACAGATAGTCATAGCAGAGTGACTGTTCACAACAGAATATACTGCAGATAGATCAACTTTTAACAATTAAGCTGAATTATTATGCCTATATCACGTTTTTTTTTCTAAATGAGAAAATGTTTTTAAATATATTACATGAACTATAAGCTGCTACACAGATGTGTATTATAAACAGTGATTTGTAAATTCAGGTGTATACTTTCTGCTAATATTTTTAAGCAATTTTAAATTAAATATCCATCTTGTTTTTTCATTGTGAATTTGTAACAATAATTTAGTATGGAAATAATAAACATGAATCCTACCATGTTCCTTTTTCTCTCTCTTTTTTTTTTTTTTTTTTTTTAATATACAGAGACATTAGTAAAAACCGTCAACTAAGCATTAAAACATTTCTTTATTGGACCATCCTGGGTTTCAGTCATGCCTTTATTTTCTTTTTTGGATCCTATTTTCTAATTGGAAAAGATATATCTCTGCTTGGAAATGGCCAGGTAAAATATATCATTTTTTAAAGAATATTTGTTAATAATTTCATTTAGTCTGATCTCTGATAACTTTCTCTCATAAAAAATAAAAGTAAAATTCAATTCAAATTATAAAATTGTAGGTATTAAGTTAAAATGCAATTGTATAAAGATTTCAAAAGTTAAAAGCATTACACTATAGTCTTAATATGAAACTTAAGTTAGTAGGCAGTTTTGCTATTAAATTAATTCACACAAGGGGATATATCCTTGCATGCTGTTCACTTTAGGATTGTGTCTTAATAATAATTGCTGTCTATTTAGTGCTTACTATTTTGCTAAGAGTTTTACATGTTCCATCTCCATTAATTGTCACGATAATCCTATTGGAGAGATACTGTGACCTGCATTTTTCATATGAGAAATGAGGACTTGGTGTTTAGTTTTTTGCTTTTAATCATGTGAATTTTTCTTTTTCTTTTTTTTTTTTTTTTTTTTTGGTATGCTTAGGAAGTGGCCATTGTTACTGTGTCCTGATTGGAGAGCTTATTTGACTTCTGGCTGAATTAGGCCTCTCTTTCTAGGCTTAGCTAAATGAGTTATGAGGAAAGGAAGTGACAGCAGTGGTACTGTGGTAAATTGGAAATGCTTGTCGCCTTTAGTTTCCCTTTCCCACTGGCAGTACTTAATTAAGCATTGCAGAATATATTTTGAGACACAGAGATACAAGATTCGCAATTGGGAGAATATGAAGTTTTATCTGTTTGGCAAATATTTATTAAGGACCAAGCATACTGTGTACTATACTAGGTTCTGGATATGTGAGATTAACTAAACATGCTTGGTCATGGAGCATAGAGTCGTGTGAGATACAAAAAATAAGCAAATAAAATATCCAAGTGCAATGAAGGAAATGGATTTCAATTGTAGAGAGGGTTTTTTTTAGCCATTCCTTTAAGATGTAGTGCAGGAACATACATACATTCACTTTTGAGGACATGTTTAGCCTGATTTGGACAAAAATATGATCTTATTTTGTACAGTATAAAGATTACAGCACTTCCCAAATACTACCTTTTATTGAGTTATTTCTTTGTGCCAACTGTGTGTGGTAGCTTATTAAATTATAATAACTCTGTGAGGAAAATATCATTACTTTTTGCATATTAGAAAATTAACCTTGGAGAGGTTAAGAAATTTGCCTCAGGTCACAAATTACAAGAACAGAATTCAGACTCAGATCTCTGTGACTTCAAAGCCTGTGTGCTTAGCCATGATCCTAAGTTCCTTTGAGAAACAAGTTATTAGCCCAGTGCCTTTGTACACAATAGTGCCACCTGTGCAAGGACCATCAAACTTACAGATAGTATGCCCATTGCTACCTGAAATATTAGGGTGAAAACTGGACAGAAGGTTTGAAAAGTAGAAGGAACATGTCATCCATAAAAGGAAATTAATTTTTTTGTTGCTGGTTAGTACTTTGTTCCTGATTTTAAAAGTTGTATGTGTCCATTAAATTTGAAATACATAGGAAAAAATATAAAGAAAATAAATCACCAGGGCCCCTGGCTGAGTCTGTCAGAGGGTGTGCTAGTCTTGATCTTGGGGTTGTAAGTTTGAGCCCCACAGTAGGTGTAGAGGTTACTAAAATAATTGTTTTAATCTTTAAAAAAAAAAAAAGAAAGAAATCACCTGTTGTCCTTTTACCTAAGTATAATTCTATGATTTTAACATGTTTTCACCCATTCCTTTTTATTTTTTGCTGTTTTCCATTAACCTCATAATTTATATCCCCCTATGTCTCAATGATAGCTTTTTTTTTTAATTTTTTTTTTTTTAACGTTTATTTATTTTTGAGACAGAGAGAGACAGAGCATGAACAGGGGAGGGGCAGAGAGAGAGAGGGAGACACAGAATCTGAAACAGGCTCCAGGCTCTGAGCTGTCAGCACAGAGCCTGACGCGGGGCTCGAACTCACGGACCGTGAGATCATGACCTGAGCCGAAGTCGGACGCTTAACCGACCAAGCCACCCAGGCGCCCCAATGATAGCTTTATTATAGTTCTCCCCTTATTATAGCCTAAGTGATTTTCCATGTTATTAAAAATGCTTCAAAAATATTTTTTCATGGCTACATAGTATTTTATTAAATGTCACAATTTAAGTATTCCCTTGATAATTTAAATTTGTTTCTTATGTTTAGTGACTCTTTTAAAATTAAATTTTAAGCATGCTGTATACAAAGATAAAATCTTAATGAAGATATTTTTCATTACCATGTATGAATTGTTGGTTTCCCTTTTTTTGGTAACTCAATTTGTAAATCATTAACTTCTTTCCTCTTTTAGCCTAATTGTTCTATCACTCAGATATATACCATTAGAAACTAATCTACTACTCCCTGCCACCAATACTAGGTATGGTGGGAAAGAAGCACACATTGGGATCAGGTGAAATGACTCCACAACCTGACACCTGAAGTTACCATTTGAGTGATTTGGGATGAGTTAGTTAACCTCTCCAAGACTCAGTTTCCTCACCCACAAAATTATATATAGGAGCAGAATCCCTACCTTCTAGGTTTGCAGTGAGGATTATTATATATAAAGAGCATTAGGCATAGTGGCTAGCATGTACAAGTACTCAATCAGTCTTAGCAGAGTTAGTTGTTATTTTTACCATCCAATAAGTATTTTGAAGACCCTGCCTTCCCAATCCCATCTGATCAACTTCTCCTGGAATCTCTCTCCTCTTTAACGTTTATTTATTTTTGGGACAGAGAGAGACAGAGCATGAACGGGGGAGGGGCAGAGAGAGAGGGAGACACAGAATCAGAAACAGGCTCCAGGCTCTGAGCCATCAGCCCAGAGCCCGACGCGGGGCTCGAACTCACGGACCGCGAGATCGTGACCTGGCTGAAGTCGGACGCTTAACCGACTGCGCCACCCAGGCGCCCCTCTCCTCTTTAAATGTGTATGTTAAACTGTCCTTGCTGACTCTCTCAGAATGTGCTCATTTTAGTTCCAAGCCACTGTTATATTTCATCTCTTGACTCTTTTTTTCCTGAAGTCTTAGAACCATCTGTTCCTTAGGGTTAAGCCCACAGACCTCTGTCCTTTTGCTCCAGCCTTCTCTTACGTCTTCCTATACTGAAAATCTTTTTAGACATCTAGCTTATGTCCCATTGTTCAACACTGGATATGTTGAATGGTTTCTGTTTTCCAGTTAGTTATTCTTGTGTGCCCAACAAATCTACCAACAGTTGAAAGCCTGAAGTAGAAAACATTATTAGGGGGAAGTACTGGGAAGAGGAATAGCTGGAGATAAGGATGAAGTTGATGCAAATCAGTGACCCTGAGAGAGGAGCAGGAGAAAGAGTTGAAATAGTTTGGGGTCCAGGTAGAGCAGGACAGTTCAGGAGAAGTTAAGATTCCACTCCCATTTTTTGTATAATGGTCTAGCAGTATCATGAATATTATAAGTATGAATTTTCGACAAATATTTTTGAAGTATTCATTCATTCTTAATTTCTCTTTAACTTAGGAAAGAATTACTCATTTTTCATTTTTCTCAGATCTTTTTAACAGGACTTCTTTCTTTAGTAAAATACAGGCACCCTGATAAAATCTTCTCTGAGATTTGGAAAGAGTAATGTATATAACATGGCTGAATGCTTGTTTGTGTGTGTGTGTCTAAAAACTGCTTTCCTGTGGGCAGATCTTTACCTTCACAGCACCATTTAAAAATGACATAGTGACTAATTTTTAATTATTTTTCTCCAAAATAGTAGAAGAATTAAATTCATGTAAAATTTGCCTAGCCTTATGCAGGCTTAAGATACTCCTAGTGCTTGGAGTTACAACCTGGAGCTTATCTTACAGTGCAGTGGTATCATCACAAACGTTTGTCCAGAAGTCACAGATTAGTAATTTGGTGGCTATATTGCATGGGTAATCTTTTCATTTTATTTTCAAAGCTAAAAATGAGCTTAACATAAAACTTTAAAGTATTTCTGTAATCCAACAGAATCAACTTTTTTGGTGTTTTTAAACATGCTTCATGGAAAAGCACAATCACCATTTCTTTTATGTTTAAAGAGTTTTGACAAAAGTTAAAATGGTTATAGAATATTTGTTAGAGATCTTGATGTAACTTTGACAAAAACTTTAGTTTTATTTTTTTAAGATTTTGTTTTGATTCCAGTTAGTTAACATGCAGTGTTATATTAGTTTCTAGTGTACAATATAGTGATTCACCAATTCCATACATCACCCAGTACTCATCACAACAAGTGCCCTCCTTAATCCCCATCATCTATTCAGCCCATCTCCCCACTCCCCTCTCTTCTGGTAATCATCAGTTTGTCCTCTATAGTTAAGCATCCATTTCTTAATTTGTCTCCCTCTCTTTTTCCCTTTGCTTGTTTGTTTTCTTTCTTAAATTACATGTATGAGTGAAATTACAATGCTAAGCGAAATAAGTCAGTGAGATCTTAATATAACTTAAAATTTTGTTCAGCCCTCCAGGGGAACCTGGCTGGCTTATTAGTCAGTAAAGCATGCAACTCTGGATCTCAGTGTTGTGAATCTGAACCTCACGTTGGGTGTACAGGTTACTGAGAAATATAAAAAAATGAATTAAAAAAATTTTTAAGTCCTCCAAAAATAATGAAAACTGATTTCCATTAAATCATTTTTTAAAAACACCTTGAGTTGTATTTGATATACAGTAAACTGCACATATTTAAAAATAGATAATTTGATGGGGCGCCTGGGTGGCGCAGTCGGTTAAGCGTCCAACTTCAGCCAGGTCACGATCTTGCGGTCCGTGAGTTCGAGCCCCGCGTCGGGCTCTGAGCTGATGGCTCAGAGCCTGGAGCCTGTTTCCGATTCTGTGTCTCCCTCTCTCTCTGCCCCTCCTCTGTTCATGCTCTGTCTCTCTCTGTCCCAAAAATAAATAAACGTTGAAAAAAAAAATTTTGAAAAAAAAAAAGCACCTCCTTTAAAAAAAAAATAGATAATTTGATACTTTTTAGAAAGTCTTTATTTTAATTCCAGTTAGTTGACATACAGTGTTCTGTTAGTTTCAGGTGTGCCATACAGTGATTCAATTCCTTATGTCACCCAGTGTTCATCACAAGTGTATTCCTTAATGTTCATCACCTATTTAACCCATCCTTCCACCCACCTCCCCTCTGGTAATCATCACTTTGTTCTCTGTAATTAAGAGTCTGTTTCTTGGTTTCTCTCTCTCTCTCTCTCTCTCTCTCTCTCTCTCTCTCTCTTCCCTTTGCTGGTTTGTTTTGTTTCTTAAATTCCCCATGAGTGAAATCATATGGTATTTGTCTTTCCCTAACTTATTTCACTTAGCATTATACTCTCTAGCTCCATCTGTATCGTTGCAAATGACAAGATTTCATTCTCCTTTAATGGCTGAATAATATTTCATTGTGTATATATACCACCTCTTGTTTATTTTTCAATTAGTGGACACTTGGGCTGCTTCCATACTTTGTAAGTAATGCTGCTGTAAACATAGAGATACATGTATCCATTTGAATTAGTGTTTTTGTACTCTTTGTAAATATCCAGTAGTGCAAATTGCTGGATTATAGTGTGGTTCTGTTTTTAACCTTTTGAGGAGCCTCCATACTGTTTTCCACAGTGGCTGCACCAGTTTACATTCCCACCAACAGTGCTCAAGTGTTCTCTTCTGCACATACCCGCCAACACCTGTTTCTTGTGTTGTTGATTTTAGCCATTCTGATAGGTGTGAGGTGATACTTTACTGTAGTTTTGATTTGCATTTCCCTGATGGTAAGTGATGGTGAGCATCTTTTCTTGAGTCAGCCCTCAGGATGTCTTCTTTGGAGAAATGTCTGTCCATGTCTTCTGCCCAACTTTTAATTGGATTATTTGTTTTTGGGGTGTTGAGTTTTACAAGTTCTTTATATGTTTTGGATACTGACCGTTTATTGGCTTTGTCATTTGCAAATATTTTCTCCCATACCATAGATTGCCTTTTTGTTTTGTTGATTGTTTCCTTCATTGTGCAGAAATTTTATTTTGATGCAGCCCCAGTAGTTTATTTTTGCATTTGTTTTCCCTTGCCTCAGGAGACACATGTAGAAAAAAAGCTCCTGAGGCTGTTGTCAAAGAAGTTCTTGACTGTGTTCTCTTCTAGGATTTTTATGGTTTCAGGTTTCACATTTAGGTCTTAATCCATTTTGAATTTATTTTTGTGTATGGTGTAAGAAAGCGGTCCAGTTTCTTTTGCATGTTGCTGTCCATTTTTCCCAACACCATTTGTTGAAGAGATAGTCTTTTTCCCATTGGATATTCTTTCCTGCTTTGTAAAAGAATGTGATACTTTTTTTTTAACCACCTTAACATTTTTAAGAGTACAGTTCAGTATATTCATATTGTTGTACAATAAAATCATCAGAACTTTTTCAACTTGGAACACCAAAACTCTATAAACTACTACTCATTTCTCCCTCTTCTCAGCCCTTGGAAATCAATTCTGCTTTCTGTTTCTAAGAACATGACTATCTATGAAATCATTTTTTTTTTTAAAGCTAAATAATTGGGAGGTAAACACCAATGAAGAATGTTTATTTCAGTAAAGTAAGAGGTACTAAAAACAAATGACTGTCTTTTTAAAAAAAGAATTTATCTCCCCCTCTCTTGACTCTGCAGAGTAAGTAATCTCATCTTAGAACACACTTATTCTGACAATGTTGCTGTTTGGAATATTTTTGGAAATAGCTTGTATTGTCTTCCTATGATCTCAGCAAGGTAACAGTCTCAGGGAAAAAGCTATTTAAAATCATAGATGGGGAAGATGCTACTTAAGATTATAGATAAGAAAGAAGGTAGAAAAGCAATTCAGATTCGAAGAGTTCACCTCAAATAAAGTGGACTTCTGTAGGATGCAAAGGCAAAGGCATGTCAGCTTGGGTAAGAGTACATTAGAAGACTAAAACACTACAATGAAGGAAACAGAAAGGAGGGAATTTTAGTCATATGGTGAGAATGGAAAACCAAGATGATATAGGGAGGAAAATAATCAGGAGAAGAGTTTTAGAGGTAGCTGAGTTCCCATCATAAGCCTACATGACATTTTGCTTGTTGGGTGGTTTCAGCCAAAGGCTTCATAAGAAAGAAGATTAAAGAAAAACAGCTCCTGTTAACTCAGGAATTCAAATGCTAATACCTACTGCACTCATTCTCAATGGTCTGATATGAAAATGACAAACTAGGCAACTATTTAAAATGAGATCTGGCCCAAATAAGGGTTTTTTTTAAATTTGCTTGTTTTGGTTTTGTTCTATTGAAGTGTGCAAGAACTAAAAGGAAAATGTCTACCATTAATGATTTGTGTCCTTATGAAATTGTACCCAGTTTTAAAAACTAAAATAACTGAAATTACAAAAATATATATAGGATTGGGAAAAAAAGGGAAAAGTTTTTAGAGTATTCTAATTCTAGTTAGACTTCTCCAGTGGAGATTTTGGAATTATCAGAGCCACAGTACCATTCTAAAATACATTTTGTACACTATTCCACCACATTAAAAATTTAATGAGATATAACATATTAAGGAAGAAAAAGTAATTCACCCTCATCAAACCTTCTAGGTCTGGACCATTTGCCAGATTAATTAGCAACTCAAGGTAGACTAAAGAGATGAAATTTCAGGTTGTAATTCTGAAAGAGAAAAATAAACTTTTTTATACTGTTCACTATTTTTTCTTGAAATTATAATGATTTCTCCCCTTATTTCCTATCCTTAATTAATTTCTCTTTCATGCTATACATGTCATCAGCTGTTGAAACCTAACCACCAAATGGTAAGAGCTCTGTGTTAAGACTAGAAATATGTCATTTTGTATCTGTATTCCACAGCGAATACAGTATCTTTTATTTCAATTTAAATGATTTAACCACTGTAATTACCAGTCAGGTCATTCAAGAACACATATGCAATTAATTCCTATAAGTAGATACAGATTTCTTTGAATAAAGTATTTTATGATTAATACAACTTTGATTATCTAGTTCATTAAAGAATTTCCCTGTATGTTCACTTATTCATGAGACAAATATTTAAAGCACTGGTAATACTCCAGGCAATTGATAGAAAATGAAATTTAGTGTACATTAGAAGAGAACAGAAAAATACACTTTGCAGGGCACCTGGGTGACTGAGTCAGTTAAGCATCCGACTTCAGCTCAGGTCATGATCTCACAGTCCATGTGTTAGAGCCCTGCATCGGACTGTGTGGGTTCAAACCCCAGGACGGGGTCTGTGCTGACAGCTCAGAGCCTGGAGCCTGCTTCAGATTCTGTGTCTCCCTCTCTCTCTGACCCTCCGCTGCTTGCACTCTGTCTCTCAAAGATAAATAAACATTAAAAAAAAATTTTTTTTTTAAGAAAAATATACTTCGCTTCTTATTGCATCACCCAACAATTGATCAAATGTTTAAAATCTATAATAAAGAGAGTTTGTATTGGAGAACTAAACAACTGATTAGGGAAGGTAATTCATTTATAGATCTCTGTATAGTTAAGTTAAACCTAATACAAAAAGTTTTCATCTTTTGTTTATTCTTAAACCCCTTCTTGCCTAACCTGGGACTTTACTCCTGTAATTATCTTTTCACCTTCCTTCTCATCAATCTGTCATCCTCTATTAGATCATACTAGTCACCATACAAACATGTTCTAATATTTCCCATCTTCTAATGAAAACCACAGTTCCTTGAGCTACAGATTGCGTTTGCTGTATTTTTTGTGTATTTTCAGAGCAAAATTTGAAGAAGTTATCTTTTTTTGCTGTTTCTACTTCCTGTTTCCTCTTCTCCCTTGAACATACTCCTGTGGGGCTTTTGCTCCCAGCACTCTGTCAAAACCATGTTCTTTATGGTCACCAGCCACCCCTACATTGTTAAATCCAAGAGCATTTCCCAGCCCTTATGAACTCAACCACTAGGCACAATTTACAAAGCCTTCCTACCTGCCGTTATCTTCTCTCAGCTTCTATAACTTACTTTGGCTTCTTTACTGACTATTCCTCTTCAGTCTTCTCTTCCTACCCTCAGAATCAGGGCTTCCCACCTTCTGCACTAATGATATTTTGAGCCAGATAATTTTAATTGTAGGGGTTCATCCTAGGAGGTGTAGGATGTTAAGCAGCATGCCTAGCCTCTACCCACTAGATACCAGTAGCATACTGGTAACATATCTAGCATACTAGATCCCTTTCTTACACCACACACAAAAATAAACCCAAAATGGATGAAAGACCTAAATGTGAGACAGGAAACCATCAATACCCTAGAGGAGAAAACAGGAAACAACCTCTTTGACCTCAGCCACAGCAATTTCTTGCTCAATGCGTCTCTAAAGGCAATGGAATTAAAAGCAAAAATGAACTATTGGGACCTCATCAAGATAAAAAATTACTGCACCGCAAAGGAAACAATCAACAAAACTAAAAGGCAACTGACGGAATGGGAGAAGATATTTGTAAATGACATATCGGATAAAGAGTTAGTGTCCAAAAACTGTAAAGAACTTGCCAAACTCAACACCCAAAAAACAAATAATCCAATGAAGAAATGGGAAGAAGACATAAATAGACACTTTTCCAAAGACATACAGATGGCTAAAAGACACATGAAAAGATGTTCAACATTGTTCATCATCAGGGAAAGACGAATCAAAACCCCATTGAGATACCACCTCACACCAGTCAGAGTGGCTAAAATTAACAACCCCGGAAACAACAGATGTGCGGATGTGGAGAAACGGGAACCCTCTTGCACTGTTAGTGGGAAGGCAAACTGGTGCAGCCACTCTGGAAAACAATGTGGAGTTTCCTCAAAAACTTAAAAATAGAATTACCCTATGAGCCTGCTCACCTACGCTGTGTCCAGAAATACAGTGTCAAGTGATCTGCCATAACCTCTGGTTGGAATGGTTTCAGAAGACAGTTGTGATTGAAGAGTTATCATTTTTATTGTGTGACATGAATAAAGTAGTCACTAATAACTATCATTCTAACTAAAAACATCCTGTGTCACACAATCTCAAAGCCATCTTTGGGTTTCTAATCTGATAATGTTACCCAAAGGATCATTTTTACATGATGGTAATAAACATAATAATGCTTTATGGTTTTTTCATAACCTTTAACCTTTAACCTTTCATAACCTGCTTTAACCTTACAAATGTAGTCACAGATTTCAAATGTACCTGGCCTACATAATGCAAGTGATTTTTAGTAAAGAGTGAAGTTACGTGGCTTTTTTCTTTTTCCTTATATCTGTTTTAGCATCCTATTAATACTTAATGGAGTAATGGTTCTGGTTTTTTTTGTTTGTTTGTTTTCTGTTTAGATGTTTGGAAACTGGACATTTGGCACCTTGGTTTTCACAGTCATGGTTATTACAGTCACAGTCAAGGTATGGTGCAGAAATTAGAAACATGGACACATTTTGTATCTGTATAATTCAAAGTTAATTTTCTTTGTTTTTTTTTTAACTGTAGGTTGATATGTTTCCCTTTTAACTTCTCCTTTTTTTAGTCATGAATAATTTCACTGATTGCTATTTTAATATTTCATTTTAATTTTTATTAAAAAACATTTAAGTTTGTTATTTTGGAAAGCCTCAGCTGATTTTTATGGTCAAATAAAGGTTAACCTCACAATATTCATCTCTGAAATTTCACTTCCCTATATATAATGTTAAATAACCCAGGTTGTTTTAGTCCATGGAGTAGAGAATAAAGTATTCAATAAATTTCAGTGCTACTTCCTCATAGAAGAAAAACATTATAAACTTGAAATTAGTCAATTTCATATGGACCCTTTCATTAATATTTATCTTCTGAGGGACTTGCCATAGGAACCTTAGGCACTTAAAATTACTACATTTTATTCTTGAATTTCATCTATGAGGTTTAATTTAAGTAAGTATTATTTTGTATTAAAGATTAAAAAAAATTTTTTTTAGATGGCTTTGGAAACTCATTTTTGGACCTGGATCAACCATCTTGTTACCTGGGGATCTATTATATTCTATTTTGTATTTTCTTTGTTTTATGGAGGGATTCTCTGGTAAGTAACTATATTATATTTTAATTATATTGCTTCAACTCTATTTATTATGATAGGTTATATTATGAACAAATTCTGCTCAGAGTAATTTTGAGACCCTATTCGGTAATAAATTTGCTTCTTTCAGTTGATCTTACTGATAGGGAGAAGCAAATTTAACAATTACTGAATATATACTATGTTCTAGTGGTTTTAACTTAAGATATTATTATCTCTATTCTTTCAATATGGAAACTGAAAGCCAAGATAACAAAGGTTAAGAAGTAGCAAAGCTAGGGTTTAAACCGCAGTTGTTTTACTGTACACTTAGTGTTTAAATTACACTAACCATATTACCTCTAAATTATCAGTGTGCATAATATAAGTCACATAGAACCATTATTTTTATGAATGAGTCAACTTCTTTTTCAAAAGTAAATAATATGCTTCGTCTTTATTGGTAAAATCAGATATTCTGTCACTCTGATAGATTGAAAATTAATGCCTCTCCTAAGATTCTTTAGTGAGTGAGAATCTAAAATCTCTCCTTTGGAGAAAATTAATGCCTCTCCTAAGATTCTTTAGTGAGTGAGAATCTAAAATCTCTCCTTTGGAGAATTACATTTGCCCGCTGTGTGTTTGATGCCAGTGTCAGGCAGAAAACTACACAAAGTAGCCAAAACATCTTGGATTAAATATTAACCTCCATTTAGGATCATACAAGGATACCCTTATTATTATCTAGAATGTTTAATTTTAATCCTCTTTATTTTTCCATTTCTTTCTGTATTTCCCCATATTCTTTTGAAGTGATCTATACAAAAATTCCAAAAAGAGTATGTCGACTATACCTATTACTATGTAGAATTTGTAATTGTGAGTGTATTTATTGTAAAATACATTTTTAGAGAAGAACTTCTAAGAAGAGCTTTTCAGCCTAGGATTTGAGTAATCGGTATGTAGTTGCTTAGTGGAAAGTATTTTGTTACATACTTTTCCTTGCTATTCTTGGTCTCATAAGTCTGTATTACTGCATAATTCTTTTGATATCCTACTGCTCAGGTAGAGTTACCTAGTCAGCTACTTGTCACCCTCCTAATAATAAAACTATAGTTGTCATTGAAAGTAATTAAGTTGGATTTCATTTTTAACAATTAAAGTCTCTCTTGTTTTATTAGATATGCAGTTAATTATACTAATTGCAAATTTTGACCATTTTCCTGGAGTAATCTTAAAATTATGATGTTCACATATAGCAGATTTACATGATGCTTTGATTTAAGAACTTGTCTTACCAGTTTTCTACTTAAATGTTTATATTAATTTTTGAAAGAGAGAGAGAGGCAGAGTATGAACAGGGGAGGGGCAGAGAGAGAGACACACAGAATCTGAAGCAGGCTCCAGGCTCTGAGCTGTCAGAACAGAGGCTGACACAGCGTATGAACTCATGAACTATGAGATCATGACCTGAGCTGAAGTTGGATGCTTAACCAACTGAGCCACCCAGGTACCCAGTTTTCTATTTCTATTAAGCCTACCTTCTTTCTTTGCAGGCCATTTTTGGGCTCCCAGAATATGTACTTTGTATTTATTCAGCTCCTATCAAGTGGTTCTGCTTGGTTTGCCATAATACTTATGGTTGTTACATGTCTACTACTTGATATTGTGAAGAAAGTATTTGAACGACAGCTCCATCCTACAAATACTGAAAAGGCACAGGTAACCACTTTTTATATACAATACCTTTTTAATTAGAGGTCTGTAATGATGAATAGCTGTCATTATAATTTGCTTATATCACAGAATAGGAAATTATCCATTCTTGTGTCAAGTATTTCGCAAAATAAATATTATTATATGTGATATTTTTTAGTTGTTTCTTATTTCTATTAATTTTGACTCCTGGCAAATTAAAATTTTCTTAAATTATACTGTTTATTAACAGAGCTCTAGATTTAAATAGAAGACTATCAAGTTATGTCCAGATAAACATAATAAATATGTTTTAAATAACATTATGGCATTCTATCAGAGATCTATAATTGGGATAAATCCATGTCTTTAGATACACATTAGAATTCTAGTATCAGTTTTTCACATTACTTTGTTTTCAACAAGAGTCTGAAATAAGTTCTTTAACCTAAATAATTTTTACAGAATGGATTTTTATAAAATATATTTTCTTACTAAATGCATATTAATAAATATTAACAATGTGTTACATGGTGTTTAAGAATATAGTCTTTAGAGCCTGATAATTCTCAGTTCAGAACCCAGTTCTACCACTTGGTAGCTCCGTAACTTTAAGTCTCCCTTTCCTCATGAGTAGTAAAATTATGATAGAACTATCTATTTCATTACCTTTATAATGAGGATTAAGTGAAATAATGTTCAATAACATAGTAGATGCTCAGGAAATAATAGCTATTTAGTTGAATGTGCCATTTTGTATATTTGACTTGTACATGGTTGAGACTTTTTCTGCATATTTGCTACACACTAAGCAAATTTTGTTTAAATTTTGAAAATTTAGTTGTGTATTCAAAAATAGAATAATTGCTCCCTAAGTATGTAGTGATCTGAGGTGGGTTCCTAAATGATGTATTAGCTTTAATTTCAGTTGATCATATCAACATTTCTTTAGCATTTCTTTGCTTTGGTAACTAAGTCGTAGCCAATATACATTTTAACTCCATTGAAACAGCATAGGCCTCTGAAGCCTGACAGACTTAATTCAAATACCATCTTAACCATTTATAAAATGTGTGTCCCTAATCAAGTCACATCCCTAAGCCTCAATTTCCTCCTCTGTAAAATCAGAATAATAATTACTACCTTACATGATTGTCAAGATAATGAATATAAAACACCTAACCCTGGGCCTGTACATAGTGAGTCCTCAGTAAAAGCATCACAATTATCAGGACAGTGAGACTGTTGCTCTGTGATACTAATTTCCAAATGGGGCTGGAGAAATTTGCATAATTGATTACTCTGTGCTCACATAATTACATCAGCATGGAGAAACTTTTCTATTCTGCAGTATATTCCTTAAACATATATCAAAAAGGTTTGTGTATCTTTTTTCTAATCTTCAGACATAAATATAGTAAGAAAGTATTAAATGTATTAAGTGTATTAAATACATTGTCTATTACACTTTTTCTAGACCTTTATGGATAACACATTTGTCTTCCCCTCTTGGCCTATATAAAGTTATATTTCACCAAAATATATTAACGACACCACTTTTAAAAGTTAATTCTTTATAAAAGTAATCAGATTTATTTACATTTATCTTTAGATACATGAGAATATGTGTATTTATAGAGATTTCTTATGATAATAAAAAGTGATATTAGTTCTTGCTACCTTTTCTATGGCCTCTTTTTAAAGGATTACATAGGAAATATTTGTCACCTATAAGTAGACCTTTACACCAGAAAAAGCTAGAAGTATTTTATATATATTTTGGTTCTTTTACCTAAGGTTAAAATCGATTAAAAATGGAACGTGGGGTAAACTAAACTTATTTTAAATGGGTGTGTAATCTAGTACAGTCTCCCTTTTGCACCGCTAAACCTAATTTTAAATGACTTGAACTGATGTTCTATTGGGGTCCAACCCAAAGAGGAAATGTTTACTTCCATTCAGAGATCTTCTAACCTGCTGGGGGTTTTTGTGTTTTTTTTGTTTTGTTTTGTTTTGTTTTTGCTGAAACAGTATATGGTTATTCACATCCTATGTGTGACATTATTCCTTTGCTACAAGCAGTAATCTTTATTATTTCAGACTTATACCATTACCACTGATTTCAAATGATGAAGAAATGGTTAGAAAATTGTCAGACACTTCATTGTTTGCCAAAAGTAGCAAGAAGAAAAAAAACATAAAAAACAAAAAAAAAGTTGTCAGCATTTATTTTGAGCTTTGTTTTTCTCCAGAATAACCATGTGGTATTAAGAATGAAGAATAAATTCTCTTGATTGCAGAGCCAACAGCCCTACAAATGTCAGTCATGTATGTGTACCATGTATATTTCCTATTCTTGGAGGAACAGATGTCTTTACAAAGTTTGTCCTGTGTCTGTCTCTTAGGTGATGATTACAGCTCACTGACTTGTTGTATGTACCATCCCTTTTCTGTCCACTTATAGATGTACTCCAACACAGTTGCTTTAAGTGACGAGTTCATCGCACTGCAGCCATTGTCGAGGGCCAGGAATCAGCTGAGCAAACTTAGGTAGAGTAGGAGGAGTAGAACCTTGTTAACTCTTCTGCATGCTAAAGGTCAATTAAACAATATTCAAAAGATGGGCAGAGGCATGAAATAAGAGTGGGGCATTTTTGTTAGCACAGCTCTGTCTCTAATTTGACCTTTATTAATATGTATATTAAAACTTAAAATATATATCCATTTCTTCTTTGAACTGAAAATTCAGATGAAAATTCAGCATAACAGGACAGAGATCTGTACCTTGTTATCTATCGTACACCTTAACTACCTTTTATAGTACAATTCTGATGCTTCTGCTTGTCATATTATTTTCATAATTAAGGATGCTCCTGCATGTTGAGTAATTTAAGCTACAGAAATTCATCATAAAGTTTAAAGTTTTTTTAAGTTTCAGTTACTTGGAACTGAGAGTTGCCCATTTTTTATCTTGCCTTAATTTGTGCTGTAAATACATGTGTGTGTTTGTCTTTGTACACTGTAATGGCTGCTGAAACATTTCATATCCTTGCTACTGTTTAGTGCATCTATAAATTGCACAATATATTTTGTATCTCATATATATATATGAGATACATATATTTATCTCCACAGACAGATCCATTCTGTCCGTTACCACAAAAATAATAATATAGATGTCTTTTTATAGAAGAAAATGAAAGTTTTAAATCCTGAAACTTTTGATAATTAAGTCACCAGAACTATTTATTAACTTTAACTCCAGTCTGATTTGAACAGAAAAAGTAATATAACTAATAACTAAAACAAAAAATTTTTTTTTACTTTTGGCACTTTTCAGTTTCTCGCCGTCAGTATCTTGTGTATTCTTAATATGTTTTTTTAATTGTTTTTTATTCTCAAAATTTCTAATCTATGTTCATTTGATCAAGCAAATGGCTTTGACAAAGCAATGCTTAAGTAATGGCTTTTATAACTCTGAATTCATAATTTTGAGCTGTTCTAAAGTTTTATCAAACTTTTTGATTTTATTTTTATTATCTTCCAGATTTTTGATATATTCTACTTTGAATTACAAAGGTGTAATAATTGCACATGAACATAAAAATGGGTGTTTAAGTGGTAGTCACCTAAATTTTATGTTTAAAACAAGAACTAAAATCAAAACAAACTTGAAGATTTGCCTTCACCTTTGGTTGAGTCAAATATGTATAACACATGTTATCCATATGTGCCTTTCTGAAAACAGTGGGTATTTATCACATTTTTGAACATCTAATTATTTAACTCTAAGACAGTAGGAGAGCTTGTTACTTAAAAGAACACTCTGACAAACTCTTTTGTTAAGTAAAGATAAGTTTTGTTTTGTAAATAATCTTGCCATTTTTATGAAATCGTATTTTCACATATCATGTTGGCTTAAATCAAGCCATGTTTTTTTGTTTGTTTGTTTGTTTTTGAGCAATAATAGACTTAAAAACAATTGGGTAAGGATATCATAAATTAGAGAGATCCCAGGTTCTGTAACAATGTGCTAGGGTAGTCAACTTAACATTCATCTATGAAAAGAACACAGTGAGAGCAAGTATATGATCAGGTAGCCTTTGCTGCAAGCCACTCTCCAGTCAGATGGTGTAGCAAAAGGAAGAGCCCTGTTGGGAAGACAGCAGCCCTGGATGTTAGTGATGCCCTTGGCACTGCGGCTTATGTGTCCTAACCTAATTAGTTCATCTCTGAGTCTCCAGGTCCTTTACCTGTCAGATGATCATTTTATGTACTGTGGTCTGTTTACTTATTGTCAGCATCAGAAAACAAAAAGAAATACTATGCTCAACCAAAGGCCAGGCAGAAATACCAGGTGTTTAAATGAGCAGTGAGTGACCACTACGTGGGCATTTGCTCCTAGCTGCATGAAGAACAAGTGTTCATATACATCTATCTGCTGCTGCATCCTGTGAATTTTGAATGCATCTTGTTCTTGAAGTGCATTAAATAGTTTTTCTGGGTGTGATCCATGGTAGCTTAATTGTTTACTGTTGTGACAGAAAAGTTGTGCAGATATAAAATATCTTTAAGAGCCTTCAAATCTTTAATCAAGTTAGTACTTCTTAAGAACCATTAATACGAAACTATTAACTTTTTTTAATGAAAGAAAACTCATTTTGAGTATTTTCCCATCCCTTATATTATAGCCAAAGCTATAATAATAATAATAAGCCGTCTTTACATAAGCTTATTGTACTCTTAAAACCAAGGACTTCTGCTTCATTTTTTATATATGTAAGACATTCACCATAGCATTTTTTTTTTCACAGAAATAATTATTGGTCAGTCCTAAGACTGAGAAAACACATAGAAATAAGGAAAATTTTGTTTTTTATTCATTGAGGACATCTTCTTGTAATTTAAAAAAGATTAAAATTAGCATGGCTATAGGCACATACTCCTGAGAAGAATATAGAAACAACAAAGAATAAAAATTTGTGTAAATTAGTTAGCACTCACTAAAAAATATATATTTCAAATTAAAGATTAAATTAATTTTGTTAAAAAATTAAATCAAGCCCCCTGCCCCTTACCCACATGTCTGACATTTGAAGGCCATGTGAATGAGCCTTCTACTCTGCTGACATTCACTTGGAGTAGAAAAGTCTTTTAAGAAGGGAGCATAAGGGTTGTGAAAGTGGGCATACATACCTTTGCAATAAGAACCCTAAATCTTGGTGACAAGGAATTTAATAGAAGGAGTTGAATTTCAGTGAAGGAAATCTGGTTTTAAATTAATTTTGTGCACTGGAAAATCATGGCTTAATTTTGTGTGCTTTGTTGTATTCCCCTAAAGAAGCTGCCATTAGCTCTCTTTTGTGACGATAAATGAATGCGGTGTTGTATGAACATTCATTTGTGCCTCGCAGATTGCAGACCCCAACTTGCTGTTTTGATTCTAAACCTATTATACAGTGAGAGTATTGTTCTGTAATATGAGACTTGTTGCTTTTCTGTCCTTCCAGATGGAAGAAGATAAGGGTTCAGTCAGCTCAGCATATGAATTTGCTGAAAGCAAGCACAGAGGGGAGGACAGTAGGCACCTGCTAGCTGAGGCTTGCAGCCAGCAGGACAGTTCTTGCGTGCACTAGGTAGTACTGCGCTGGACCTGCCTGGGGACATATCCGCTAAGTTCTCATGCTTGGGGCATGCTGTGGGAGAACTGGCCTGACTCCTAGTTTTTATTTCACTAATCCTTCATTGTTCCTCATGTGTTTACTGTTTTTGTTGACTTGTCTTCCTTTTTTGTGATCTTTACATTTTTTTATGTCCATCTCTGAATATTTTACTAGTCTCTCTTTGGAGTTACAGTGTTAAATCCTACTTCACCTCAGATTCTAACCTAGTAAGGTATTCTCACAACCTATTCAATAAACTATTCCTTTTTACTTCTTTTGAAAGTATGTCATGCTATTTCTGTTATTTCTGAAATCAGTTTTCCCATTTGAAGTGGTAGTTGTGCACCATTTTATGCATCTTAATATAGTTAGATACCAGATTACTTGTCTAGGTCTGGAGTTAAATGATCAGATGAGTGAGTGCTTAGAGGTACTGAATAATTTTCTGTTGACCGATAGTCCTCAGATTCTCACTTCTTTTCATAAACTTTCCTGGTTATATCTTTGTCCTAAAAAAGTATGAATTGATGAGGACTTGATTCATTCACCTCTTGAGGAGTAAATCCTGACAACCACTTCTAGACCTAATTAGGATATGCAGAATATTTTGATTGGTAGTAATTATGGAGGATAAAAATTCTCACTACTAATAATTATATTTTTACTTGGGTTATTTGCCTTTTATATATTATAATTATTGGTCAGGAAGGTACTATTGTCTCATTTGGGATGAAACCTCATAAATGGTGAAACTTTAAAACAAAGCTACTTGAAAATTATAAATCTTAACTGTACCATGGAATCAGACCATAGAACAAGTACGTAATTTCAAAAATCTGAATTATTCTGGGAGACATATTTTTAAAGTTAGATTACTTTAGTGAACTGCTCTAAATGAAAAATGATTAATTATTTCATTGTTATTATTACTATTAATTGAAAAGAAATTCAAAACAATTCTCAACTTTTGTTTTGGGATGCTCTATATAATTATTTTTGGTATATATTTATCTGGTATTCTGCTTTGATAAATATAGAAAAATTCTTAACTTTTAAAATATGCCCTGATTGAGCCACAAGGAAAACTCAGCTGACGAGGTCTCTGGGTAAAGAGGGGGAGCTGGCCTGGATTTATATTATGTCCTAGATAATCTACAAAACAGATAATCCACGTGGGACCTGATTAGACTAAAACTATAAAATTATTCCTGTCCTTTGTGATAAAAGTTCCCCAAAGGTTCAAGTTCAAGTGGATATTTCATGAGACATGGATCTAGTCTGCTTTGCTTTCATATGTCCATTAAAATGTATGATACAGTTGAGAGTTGAGTTCTTAGAATGCCCTAATAACAGGGGCCTTGTTATGATTTCTTTTACAAAGGGGTGATAAGTGAGTTTTCTCATCATCCTGTGATAGTTGGTCTTTCTTCCTGTAAACAAGATGATAGAAGAGCCCTGTTTCAGTGAATAAACAAGATGATAGAAGAACACAGTTTCAGTGAATATGATTTTAGTAAAATTGCTGGGGGTGTTACCCTGATCTGCAATTTTTATTTTTATTTTTTATTTTTTTGCATATCACTTTCATTGTTGAGTGAAATATACCTTGAATATTTTTCTTATATAGTTTTCTGCCTTTGGCATGTATTTTGAGATAAAAATCACTTCAAAAAAATAAGTATTATATAATATCCCTCTTCTGTTTTTTCTGCCTTGAAATAGCAGTTGTTTTCCTCTAATCAAAATTTGGTCAGCTTTGTCAGATCAGGCAGAGGATGATGCTGAGCCCTAAATGTTGTCATGGGCTAGGGCTTTCTAATCATCTCCCTCCCTTCCACTGTCACCTGACTCCTTGGCTTCCATTGTTTTGTCATTTCTCTGTCACTGGATTCCTGGCCTGTTCTGGATGCTCTCTTTCCAGCTGTGCTGTAAGGATGTCAACAGGATGTTAGGACTATTGACCTTTCTCATTGTGCACCTGGATGCTTAAGCCCCTGCCTGAAACCTGCCACCACCCCAAACAAAAAAACATCTTAAATAGTTTCAGCCAACAAGTCACCTTCCTCTTCTGTGACAAAGATGCTTCTAGCACTGTCTCATTTAATTAACAAAGAAGTGAACTACAAAGGAACAGAAAACCTTAATGGCCTGTATTCAGTTGTTTGCCACTAAAAGCTACACTTTTCTGAGTAAAATTTCTGTGAGGAAATAGAATTGAACATTTTAAAAAACAAATAATACTAAGGCTGCCATGAGTAGCAGGACCTGGCTGCATACCTGATAAGTACAACACTTGACAAAATTAATGTTATTTTCACATCTGTGCTGACTTATTTGAGCAACTTTTTCATCTGGAGGTTGAAATGAAGAAAAATATTAGCGTTGACATTATTTCTACCAAACAGTTATCCTCTGACATTCTCTGGATGATTGATACTTAGAAAACTGAATCCTTAACATCAGCTGTACCATGGCTTAGTTCATTAATTAGTGCTATTCTGATTTACCCTCTCCATGAAAATTGGTGATTTTTCCATTTTTTACAGATACAGATACTCTTCTTCACTTAAATTTCAAATTCCTAGTCAGATACTGTTATTTATGTTGCAGCCACCTCATTAAAATAAAGGGGACTCAGTCTTTTTGAAACTAGAATAAACCAAATTATTAAAGTAAGCATACCTGATAGATGTAATTCTTACCGTATGCTTATTTTAATAGTTAAATTTAGGCAATACATACAGATGTAAATCTCCTTTCTGGAGATACCTAAAGGAGAGTATGGAGGTATTTAAATTTATAACCACCCAAAGCTGTTTGTTTTACTTGAGGAAAAGGAAAAGAGGGAAGGGAGCATAGAGGAGTGAATGGGAGCTTGAGGCATGTTATGGAGAAACAGGCCTTGAGTAAGAGACAGCAGTCTTCCAAGTGCCATCACCAAACAGCTCTTGCAATTCTGAATAATGAGATGAAGCCATTATTTGTTTTAGGGGTTTTATTATTCTTAACCAAATTTGGAAATTAGTAATATTGGATGATTTTTGATTTCACATTAAAAAGAAAAACATTTCCTTGAACACAACCTTTTTTCTTTTCATAATTAGTTTCCAAGTATCTCCTTTAAGACTTTACAAGATTCTCACTTTGATTATATATTTATTATAAAACTGTTTTAAAAGCAACAGAACATATACGGTTAATAGTTTACTAATTCTTAAACTTTAAAAAACTATTTGACTTGATAGGTAAGATAGCATAGAAATGACTAATTTAGAGACGTATGACAATTTTCTAACATTTAGAAGAGTCAAGAAAGAAAGAAGATACATAGAAACAGAAGCACTAAGAGAAACTTTTAAATGTTTACTATCACTGACATGAAAATAATGGAATAAGAGCAGTGAGTCAGAATTTATCTCAAAAGGCAAGTTGTGTAAAGATGAAAATTTTTCTTAATCATACATAGTCATATTGAATGCCCATAGTTTTTTGCTGGGCAGCCTTCTAGCTTTAAGGTATGTGGCCATTCCTGGGAAGCAAGTGCAATAGAGAGTGTCTTACCAATAAATCAAAATTTCTGGTAAAATAAAATGCCACCAGGTAGAGTCTCACTCCCATTACTTTGCTTTTTTTTCTTTTCTTGTATTTATAAGCCGTCCGAAAAAAGAAATAATTGCCTCTCCTTACTTTGAATGAAATGAGATTTAAATGCTCCATCCTTTTCCTACCCCCCGTTAGTTATACTGGCAGCTGTGGCTGCATGTACTCTGGCTGGGCTCCCAGATCCTGAATATGAGATCAAAGATATATATATATGGGAAAGTGGTAGAGCTTGGTTGGGAGTTTGCTAGAGAACAGTGTAGTTTTTTTATATAGATAGCAGCTTTACACAACTAACCAGCATTCAGCATTTTTAAAGCAGCCAGGGTTTGTATATATTATACATATTATAATATATATTATATATGTAATGTATATAAAAAATATATATTTTAGCTGAGTTCAAAGGGTGATCTGAAGAAGTCATTTCTTTATAACATTTTTGATATTTCAAGATGTTTACTCTCTCTGGGATTGTCCATGTATTAATACCTTTTCTTAGATTTTAAAGTGAAAGGTTATGAGTACAAAATAAGATTATTACCTAAAGTTAGATCCTGCCTTAAGCAGTATTCTACACATATGGAGCACTCAAATGCTGCTGACATTATGGATGTCCTCTTCAGTGAATCCTTGTCAGTTGAATATCAGCTATATAAGCAAAACACAAGTTGTTATATTAAGAAATACCAGGCAGACTCCTCGTTTCTCTCTAGTTTCTAGTCTAGTTTGGTGTTCCCTAGCCAAATGTGAAAGACCGGTTTGTTTTCTTGCTTTGTTGTTTTTAATTTCCAATCTATCACGGACCAATACTTTCGTAAAATGCAATAAAAATTAGTTACAGTTGACCATTGAATAATGTGAGGGTTAGAGGCTTACTGACCCCTCATGCAGTAAAAAATCCACATGTAACTTTTGACTCCTCAAAAACCTAACTAATAGCAAACTGTTGACTGGAAGCCTTATCAACAACATGAAGTGCCAATTAACATATATTGTATGTTGTAGATATTATGTATCACAATAATGTTTTCACAGTAAAGTCAGCTAGAGAAGAAAATAACATTTGCAGTACTGTACATGTACTTATTGAAAAAAAATTTATGTGTAAGTGGACCATGCAGTTCCAACCCATGTCGTTCAAGGTCAACTGTACTAGGAAATGAAATTTAAAAGATAAATAAAATAAGCCTTGATTTTAAAATTATTATTAGATTCAGCAGTTATAAAAGTATTCTGTCAAATTGCCATAAAATTTTTTAACCTCTTATTCTTACAGATCTGAAACACTTAACCTCCTCATAGGCCAGTAAAAAATGTTTTCCCCAATCAACACTGATCCATGGATCACACTTTGGGTGGCACTGGTCTCTTTGCAAGGAAGCAGGCATAACAGCTACTTTCTTACACTGAGACTAAACATGTGCTGAATACACATCATACTTTTCTACCCACACATAGTTACTCATTCTCTTCACCTAACAGCTACTGAAATCCCGCCCAGTTTTCAAAATGTGTTCCAGATGCTATCTTTTCCATCAAATCTTTCATGCCCTCCCACCAATACCAGCAACGACAGCTTTCCTCCTCTTTTTAAGTATTTGTAGTTTGCCTCATACCATAATTATAAGAAGGCAGCATAAGAGCATGATAAAGAGTTGTGGGCTGTGGAATTAAAGAAACCAAGACTCAAGCCTCAGCAGGGTGGTCTTGAACAAATTTTTAGCTTCTCTGTTTCCTCATCTGTAAAATGTTTCTGAATATGGTGCTTATCCCTAAAGTTTCTTATAAGTTTTAAATGAGAATAATCCATGAGAAGCATCTTAATAGTGATTGGCACATGCACAGTAAGTATTCCATTAATGGAACTGCCATTATTATTTTTTCCTGACTTATCTCCCACCTTTTTCCCTTATTAACTTATTAACTCACTAGATTGCTGTCTCCTATAAGAACCAGTACAGTGCCTTGTTCAATAAGTAAAAGTTTAATTTAAGTGCTTATACTATTTAAATTACACAAGCAAGCAGTGGAATAGAATCCAGAAAGAGACTACTGATAGCTGGAGAGGTGAGGGAGGTTTCATGGAGATGATAATATTTAAACTGAACTGGGTGTAGGAGTCAGCATTCTGACTCTTTGGTGACCAGCCCTGACATACGCCCAGAGGCAAGGAACACTGCATCCGTTGGCTGTGTGAAGGAGCATTGGCAAGTTGAGCAGGAAAGGTAGCCTGAGGTCAGGTTACAAAGGGCCTTAAGGCCTCCTTGTTGTATTGTAATTTTTTGAGCATGTGGGGGCTTTAGAATCCTGTTTCCTGTAGAGGGTGATTTTGAGATGGAGGAAAACAGAGCCCAAGGAGGAAACTGAGAGACTAATGAAATCTTATTACTTAAACCAACATTTCCTAAACTGTTCCTCTGAATATTAATATTCTTCCTAGTGTTGACTGATTCCCAGGGGCAGCGGGTGTGGGGGAAAGGTTTTACTTAAAAAAAACAAGTTTGAGAATTCGCACTATGTCTGGCTCTCCCCCTGGAGATTGACCACACATCCTGACTTATTGACAACGCTTTGCTCAATAAGTCTATTTAGACCATCACTGAACTGTTTCCCAAACTTAATTAATAGGCCATGGAACTTTTTTTTCATGAAACATCTGTAAAACATCTCTCAAAACACAGGTTAAGAAACAATACCATAAACAGTCCTAAACCAAGGGTATTGTGATGAAAGAACAAGTAAAACTTGGCTACTTCTCAGTGCTTAGCAGATCCTAGGACATTGGTGCAATCAGGTAATTGCCAAACAGGAACTGTGTTGTCTCACAATGCCTGCTATCTGGCAGAATTACTCTGAGCAGCGAGTTTGCAGACCTCACCCACTGGTTATGGTCAGAGTGCCAGGTTATTTATGTTCCATCATATTTGTCTTCTGTCCATCGTGAGCGTCTGTCCGCTGTCTGTCCCCTGTTGCCATGCCTACCCTCAACACTTGGTGATTCCCAACCTTTGTGAATTGCAACACTCTAATAAATGTATTTTCATTGTTCTCCCTCCTCTATACTTTCCAAAGATTTGTTGTACAGTATGTTATATATGTAAAGGAAAGTGAATGAAAATAAGTTTGTTTAAAATAATAACCCCTGAGAAATTTAGGAGTGTCCTTGTCTGTGTCAAAACCAGGGTTGGGATTCATTGGGCTATGTGGTCATACCATTTTTTCCCCTCATTTTAACAGGATTAAAATTAGTAGTAGTAATGGCTTTAAGTTATTTTGCTGGGTTATTTATGCCTGAATCAGTATAAATCTTGCATACCTTCAGAAATTAATAAAAGTCCTAATAGTAGTAAGTCACTTGTTTAAGAGATTTTAGTACATCTACCATTAATTTTTTTTAAAGCAAGATAAGTTGATTAGGGGCATGATTGGCTCTTATTAGTTGCTTAGCAAATTTAAGGTAAATGATGCTTTTTTCAAGGATAATTATGGAGTGCATATATATAGAGTGCTTAGAATTTGGCACATAGTAAACACTACGTATTTTCTACTCTTGTTGTTGAAGATTGGGGTTAGGTCCTGCCTGGTTGTTATTTCCCAGTCTTCAAAATGGTTCACACTCCACTTTTCTCAATTGCTAGACATTTGTAATTGAAATTACAGGAGCATTTCACATAAACAAAAACTCAAAGAAGAATTCGAATTCATTCAATTTGAATGAGTGATGTAAATCATTTTGACTAAAATAAATAAGATATAAAATCCAAAATCTTTGCATATTTAAATAATATCCAGCCACTTATTTTTATATAATTATTTTGTTTGACTTCTAATTTAGATCACAGTGCCTTTTAAGCATTTTTGAATATTACTCTTAGAGCCCTTCATCCATTTCCATGTTATAGAAAACATATATGTATATACATTACATTTGTTTTTAAAGTGCTTGTTGTAATTTTTTAATGCTTTTTGGAAATCCAAATCTGTAAATAACTTAATTTTTTTCTGCTTCAACTCCTCCAGCTTATTAAAGCAAATTCAAGTATCAAGTGCTTGGACTCCATGTGCTGTTTCTCAGAAGGAGAAACAGCGTGCGCATCTGTTGGAAGAATGCTGGAACGAGTAGTAGGAAGATGTAGTCCGACCCATGTCAGCAGGTGTGAAATTTCTTTAAGTAGCCTTTGCTGCAGATGAGTATCCTATAAACTGGAACAGGATGAACCTGCATCTCTAGATACCTAATAAATCAGCCGCTGGTTTTACCAGCTGAAGCGGGGAAGTGTGCTATTTATTAGCATTCTTTGATGGTAGATTTCACTTTGTGGCCTTGGGGTAGGGGGCTCTTTCGCTAACAAAGGAAGAGAAAGCACCTTTGAAGAGACTTCATCTAATGAACGAAACATTTTGCTTTACAATCTTTTTAAAATGTGCTGAATAGGTATGGTACTCTTATTTGGTTTTTATAACTTTCTGTTTTTGATTATACCTTATATTACTGTTTTATTTCCTGTATTTGTTTTTTGTTTGTTTTTTGTATTTACAAAATAGTCTACATATAATAGTGAAATCGAAGGATTTTGCTTCTCTTACTCTTCATGTATATTTTCTGGTCAGTCATTTGAGACTTTGAGGTGTTTATAAACACAAAAGCTGTATTACTGCTCTCCTATACCATTCTTTTTCTGTGATGAGGTTTTTTTAAATGAGTTGTGATTTGTTTTTGCTTTTTTTTTTTTTGCTTGGTATTCATGGTCTAACTAAAAGTTTAGATAAGTTAGGGATGCCGGGTGGCTCAGTTGGTTAAGCATCTGACTCTTAGTTTTGGCTCCGCTCTTGATCTTACAGTTTATGCAATTGAGCCTTCAGCACAGAGCCTGCTTAGAATTCTCTCATTCTCTCTCACTCTCTCTGCCCCTCTCCCACTCATGCTCGCTCTCTCACATGCTTTCTCTCTCTCAAAATAAATAAATAAATGTTAAAGAAAATTTTTTTAAGTTGATAAGTTAGACACTTTAAATTATGGTGTAGAAGAATCTTAGCATTTCTGTCCCCTCCCAAATCTGTTTCTTCAGTTAGATTTATCAGTGCTCGCTTTTGTGGATCATAACAAAAAATGCCATTTTTTTGGTAAATGCCACTTAAATTTATTTAAAAGTGAAATGGATTCATAAATTTTCTTCATAAATTTTCCCAAGAGACACACTATTTAGGTGATATTAAAAAGTGGAAGTAACTTTTTTCACACTTAGGTATTCTTAATGTGAATTATATCATAGTCCTAAAATGAGAGTAGTAATGCGCTTGTACGCATGAGGAGTTATAGATGGGCAGGGGTAGACAGACGGCGATTTCCACTGTCCAGCGTGTACCACACGAATAATCACTTTCTACATGTGCCATGGCATGGAAAAGGTTGGAAAGTACCGCAGGAGCAGGGAATAAAGGATGGAGGAGGCCCTATAATCTAATAAAATAATTTTTCATATTTGCTTAGCTTTGTGTTTTAAAAATGAATAAATACCATTCACATATCATAAAATTCAGGTAACATTTACTGGTGAACTTATTAGTTCCCATTTTGCCTTTAGTTAATGGCCATGTCTTTATGGTACAGTTGCATTTATAAATAGCATTCTTATGTTAATATAATGTCTGTGGTTTCAGTCTCCATTTATTGATTATAACATGTGATCAAAAATATTTCCACAATGCTGTGGTATCATTTTGTAGTCATTTTATTCCACATAAAAGAATTACTACGAAGAGTTAAATTTACTGGCACTTCTGTATTATGACTTCCACAATTGTATTGTAAAGTGCATTACAAGAAAGAAGCTCTGTTATGTACCCAAGCCACCAAGTTTTCCAAAAGAAGTTCCCGAAAGACCCACTTTACAATATTATTTTACTTATTAAGACAGCTTTACTATACAGAACTAAGGTGGGAGTTAGACTAAGAGACAACTATAGAACTTCCACATAATTTTTTAAATTTCTATTTCAGCAGGAAGTTCTCTTTAATGACAGTATACATCTTCACTATTGAAAAACTAAAATCAGGGGTGCCTGGATGGCTCAGTCAGTTAAGTGTCTGACTTTGGCTCAGGTCATGATCTCACAGTTTGTTGGGAGCCCCGCATCAGACTCTGTGCTAATGGCTCAGAGCCTAGAGCCTGCTTCAGATTCTGTGTTTCCCTCTCTCTCTCTCTGCCCCTCCTCCGCTTGTGCTGTCAGAAATAAATAAATACTTTAAAACTATAATTAATTTTAAATAAGCCAAAAATATTTTTTTGCTCTATGTACTGACTTTTTTGTATACCAGTAATTCAGGTAATATGCCCCCATTTTTCTTTACGTAGCCATTTTTATACTGCATTATCCCTTTGAACCTGCCCTTGGAATTATGGGACTTATTTTGGCACATGAAGGTGACTGTTATCATCTGTACTTTTTCTCACTTAAAATTGTATCATAATATTTTCTTTTGTAAGACTATTTTTTTTACTTTCCTAATAAAATGTTTAACAGTAATATCTTATTTGACAGACTATAAATACTTTTCCAAATACTTCCAAAATACTTTTGTCTGACATCTCAGGTTATGTTATTGGTTAGTACTGTCATTATCCCCCTTTTTTCTTCAAATAATCTAAAAAGTCTTTTGAAATCTGTTTGTATTTTCTAGTGGATAAAAATCGATACAGTATGAGAAAACCACTTGGTGCTTTTCAAAGGACTATATGAAAATTGCCTTAGATCCATTAACATTAGATTTAAACTTTGAAAGTCATTTTGATATGTAGAGTTTTGTTTTTGTTTTACATGATTGTGTTAGTGAAATATGTTCGACATTTCTGTTTTGATTTTGGAATAGCCTCTATTCTACATTTCTATTTCATGTCTTAACTTAAAAGGTAAAGCAAGGCTGATACTTCTGTTACAAATTGTAGAATCCCTTGGATATTTGTTCCATTAACCTATTAAACATAAAAGGTAATGAGCATCACTTAAGAAATACAACTAGTGCTTTCATATGACATGTTATTCAGCTGATTAAACTTCTACCATCCAGGCACAGAAATTCTTACATCTTATTAGTTAATGTTTTCAAAGGAATATGCCGTATTGCAAGCTTGGTTTCAAATGTAGCATCATGGTGCTCTACAAAGGATATACCATCTTGTACACTAAAGGGCTGTACTTCAGCAATAAATGATTTTCTGTATGCATTTTACCAAGTTACTTTATCCTAATCAAAACTATTTTCGGGGCGCCTGGGTGGCTTAGTCAGTTGAGCGTCCAACTTTGGCTCAGGTCATGATCTCACAGTCTGTGAGTTTGAGCCCCGTGTTAGGCTCTGTGCTGACAGCCTGGAGCCTGCTTTGGATTCTGTCTCCCTCTCTCTCTGCCCCTCCCCTGCTCATGCTCTGTGTCTCTCTGTCTCAAAAATAAATAAAAACATTTTTAAAAATAATTTTTTAAACTATTTTCTGAATAGAAAGGAGTTAATATGTAGCTCCAGTATTTAATGTTCTGTCAAATAGGATATTTAACATCTGAATGCACATGTGTGCTTTGAAAAGATCAAACAAAGGAAGCCTTACCTAATAAAATTCTTCTATGTAAGCAATGGTTGGGAAAGAGGAAAGCCTGATATAAAGTACTGGCAATTTGGGAATGGAATCTTGACTCCCGATAATTAGGGTGTTGGCAGTTATGTTTTGTCTTGTGTGTCTAAGTGTGCCTTTTCTTGGATAAATACTTACTCTAAGAAATGTTAATAATCTCATTTCATTCATTTATTTTACAAATACTGAGTGTCTACTATGTGCCAGGTGCAGTTTAGGTACTAGACAGAGGGTGGTGAACAAGCCCTTCCTTAAACTAAGGTGTTTAAGGTTTTCTGGAAACTAATAAAATTAGAGAACCTGTAAATTACCAGTATGGTTTTGTTGCTTATTTGTGTTCCTCTTTGGCAACTTTGTAAAATTTCTAGGTTCCAAACTTCATTATGACTGTACTTGTTTAATTGATTTAAATAACAGAATCTCTAGGAAGCAGTGGATATTTGATAAGAGTGAGTTTAAGAGCCACTTTAAATGTTGGTCTCTTCCTCTAACATTTTTTTTTAAGGAAAGTGGGAACCCTGAAAAAAGTTACATAAAATGTATTGATTTATTGTTTAGTGCTTTTAGTCTTCTAAGAAGAGCCACCTTTGGCTTGGTAATCCTGATACTGAACTTGAAATATAGGTTAGGCTATTTTAAGCCTAGAAGGCTAGTTTGGGTCTAGAGTTATTTTAGCTTAAATTAATAGAGCTGCAAATAAAGTAATTAATTGCTTTTAGGTTTTATCATTCAGACAGTAGTTAACTTTTCCAGACCACTACAGGTTTATTCTCAGTTAAGTGAAAACCCTACTGAGTTACAGCTGTCTTTGATATCTAGTGAATAAACCATTTACTGCGTTCAAGCTAATTACACTAAAATCTTTAGAATAGAATTTATAGCTGAAAAGAAATTATGTAATATGAACATATTACTATTTCATTCCAAAGCTTTTGGTAAGTGGGATGTTTGTTTGCTTCTGTAATGTCAAAATATAACCTAGTTGCTTTTTAGTAAAACTGAATGTGCATAACTCTTAGTAACATACTTCTTTCTTATTGAATTGTGAAGATTTTAAGAGCATCTCATGCTTTACTACCTGTAGGAATTATTTTAAGGCTAATGAATGTCTGAATTTTGGCTAATATTTTATATAATGACTAGAGCATTATTTTTTCCAAGTTTTTGTACAATATAAATAGACTGATTCGGTGCTAGTATGAATAATTTCTCTTTAACATTTAAAAACAAATCAATAAGTGATTATTTTAATATTCAAATTGCATTTTAGAGTAAATTTTTTTTCTCACTTAAAACATAGGTCCTGGTGAGCCAAACTTTTCTCTTATTGTTACTTTAGATCATGGAGTGCATCGGATCCTTTCTATACCAACGACAGGAGCATCTTGACTCTCTCCACAATGGACTCCTCTACTTGTTAAAGGGGCAGTAGTACTTTGTGGGAACCATTTCAACTCCTTTCCTAAAATTCAGTGTGATCACCGTGATAATGGCCACACTAGTTCTGCAGAATTACTTTCTGAAATTTCAAATATTTCATACTCATTCAGAGTTATAATGGCAAACAAAAAGCATTAACACAAACCCCTTTCAGCTCCCCTAACTTAAATCTGAACATGTCACAATTCGTGAAACAGATATTTTCCATCTCTTTGGGTTGTTCCTCGTGCTTATGGGACTCCTAATGGCATTTCAGCCTCTTGCTAAGGCCACTATATTTTAATATCAAGGTAGAAAAGGGAGGTAATGCCTAGTCAATTGTATTTTTTAGTATTAGCTTGGTTATTGAGTCTTCTATTCAGATCTGCTTCTGTAAATTATGCTGAAAAGTTTGCCTTGAAAACTCTATTTTTTTATTAGAGTTATATTTGAAGCTTTTCATGCGAAAAGTTAATGTGAATAGAAAGGAATTTTGGTCGCTCAGTGACCCATGTTGTTAATTCATAGTGCTTTCTAAGTTCACAGAGCAAATTAGGAGAATGCATTTCCCACCATTATTTACTGCATTATGGGTAGTAACTATATACCAGTACCAAACTTCTCTAAATACTGTAACACAACCAGTAAAATTAACCACATACATGCAAAGGGTATATTATATATATAAATCAGGAATCAAGTCCATTCACCAAATTTCAAATTGATGTTTACTATATTTTTGTGACAGAATACGAAGAACCTGTAGTGGGTAAATTACATACCATTAGCGTATTATTTAATGTGTTTATCATTGGATCTTTTGCATGCTTTAATCTGGTTAATATATTTAAATTTGCTTTTTTTCCCCTCTCTGAAGAAGGCTCTGTTTATAGTATTTTCTGACACTGTTGTAAAGTTCAACTATATCAATAAAAAACAAGTTTGGACAGTATTTAAATATTGCAACTATTTTTAATTATATAAATAAAAATATTAGGGTAATTAAATCAACAAAAAGATAAGAGCCTCTTTCTATGGCTAATTTAGAATTGCTTTTGACTTTCAGTAAGCTAGATTATAGAATAAAGGATTTCAGATAAGAATCCTGTTATTTGTAGGATAGTATACGTTATCTAAGTTACGGTAGACTACCATGTAAAGTGAAATCTGTCCAGTGCCCCATTACAAGGTAAATTTTCAGGCATGGCTACAGAATGTAAGTAAAACAAAGTTTAAAATGCTAAATCTTAGGATGTAATGGCAGCGATAAATTAAAATACTAAGAATGGTTAATCAGGTACATACTGCTGAATTAACTCACTGTACTTCACTACTTAATTTGCATCCAAGCTTATCATATGATCAGTGTTGTCATTTGTTTTGATAAAAAGTAATGTCATTTTAAAATTTGGAAATGATTATTGGTTAAAGAACTTACCCAGCTGTGAGCACATGATGTGTACATACACATTTAAAATTGTATGGAAATGGCTAAATAAGGTTTTCCAAAATTTTCTTTTGAGAATATAATAATTCCTTTTTGTAGATTTATTCTGCAACCTTCCACCACTTTCCCATTTCATGAATATCAGATTTCTGGAATTGGGCTGGTAGGGAAAGAATGGTAGAGTCAAGAATTAAGACTTTACCATGTTTGCTGGTGAACTATTTTTTTTGAGTTTTTATTTTCTTGCTAATATAATGTTTGTTTCAGTAGTGCAAGATACTAGGTTATGAATTTCAGCTTAAATATTAATTTTCATAAATAGCCATTCTTTAAGTCAGATATTCCAAAACCGAGTTTAGCAATATACCGTTATTCCAAAAATACATTAAAGGGATAATACAGTGTATGTACAATATATACACTTTCCAATTCATGTTCCAGAAGAGGAAATATTGAGAAATATTCAGTGAGGGTAGTTTAGTGGAAGATAACACAGAATTTGCTTTTTCTTAGAATGCCTTATGAAATATTTATATAACAAAATGACATTTAATAGTCCTGCATCGCATCTACCTTACAGTTTACAGTGTCTGTTTGCCGTCAGCCAAACTGCCGACACTAAACTGCCGACACTCGAGGACTACAAAGCCATCAAGCAGTCTGACCAACTGCAGCAATGCTGGAGGTCAGCTAGCCTATGTGGTGCTTAAGGTGTGAGTGAAGTAACTGTCTGCATTCCCCATTTGAAGTTATTTAAGAACTGTACATCAAAGAAACATAAATGGTATCCACTGATACGTTCATCCTACTCTGTTCAAAACCTCTGTTTAAAAGAAAATTATCTTACAATTGTAAGAAAAGTTGTCTTCATTTATTTAAGAAAGTGTTGCCTACAAGCTTTAAATAGTTTTCTAGTGCTATTACTCATGTTTTAAAACAGTACATAGCTGGTAATCACAAAAAATTCCCCTTTGCATATTTCTTTAAAATTGTTTGGAAAGTACGATGTTGGCAATTAACTTCCTCTTAAACCTGCCAAAACCAGAATAAGATTCTGTGCGTGTTTTTGCTACTTGATGATCTCAGATCTGTTTGCCTCACTTTCTTACCTTTGCCTACCTAGTCTGAAGGCCATATCCCTGAAGATAGTAGCAGGCACCAAGACAGTTTTCAGAATTGCCCACCAGCTGCTCTAAAAGGTGACTCAGCACCCTGCTTCAGCTTTAGCAAGCGGTAGGTTCGTGGTAGGAATAGAGTATGGGCCAGGAGAACTACAGCTACCAAGCTTGCCGTGGAGTTGAGAAGAAAGAAGGGGAGAATTTACAGTCTGAATTTCTCTTAACTACCCTCCTCCTTGGGTCTCAGTCTCCATGATACCCAAAGGCTTCCCAGACGTAATCGAAACTGGCACTGTCCTGAATAGGAGATTAAACTTAGGCAAATCACCATGTTAGGAAACTGCTTTGCTCTAACCAGATTGTTTCTGCTGTAAGATTGTGAAATTGGGCTTCTCAGAAAAACTTAAGATTCCTATTTGATAGGCAGGAGTCAAGGCCCCTAAAAAAATGTACAGTTAATACCAAAAAAAATTTAAATATGCTACTCTGAAAAGTTATCAGGAGCAGGGGAAATGGGAAAATCATCCATGTTTGTATTTTCCTGTAAAGATCATTTTGGGGGATGATATAAGCAGGTATTAATAAAACAAACACAACAAAGAGTTGTATAAAATATGTTTCATTAATTTTGGTCCCCCTTCAGAGACATTTTTATTTCTACCTTGAAATGAGTCATCTATTTTCATAAAAATAGAACATTATTAAAGTGCTGTTTATGTGAGAACACTTGAATGATTTTCCTACAAAAAAATAGATCACAACTAATGATACGTTTGTAGTAATGGCGATTGTTAGATTTTTATGGGGAATTAGTAGCTGGAAATACTGTAGCCACACTTTAGTTTAAAATTGAGGACCTCAGACACTGTGGCTGTCTAATAAAATCCTTTAAAATTTCTCTGCATTGCCAGGAAATGTAGTTAACTTATTGTATAAGCTCTCAGTAATTTTTTAAAGTTCATGAAATTATATTTATTGAATAAAATTTTCCTACATAATTAAAAGTTTTTCCATTATTTGTGCATTTTTTAAGCCTCTGCTTATTACAACCAGCCAAAAATTTTTTCGATGAAATTTTATTACATTTACCCTCCATTATAGTACAGTAGTGCTTTTATGCCTTTCACTGACTCCAGTTTTCAAAAATCCAGAAGTTTTTGGTTTACCCAGATTTTATAGATCTGATATCACTACAGCTCCTGAGAAGTGGTGTGATAGAAATGTACCAGCTGTAAAGACCAACACACTTCGAACTAGAAATTGCACCACTCATTAAAAGCCAGCCAATATGAATTTGGAAGTGAAATATGTGTTTTTTAAAAATATATAACTGATGTAATGTGTATATATATACATATATATGTATGTATATATATTATATATGTGTATGTATATCGTATATGTATGTATATTATATATATGTATATATATTATATATGTGTGTGTGTGTGTATATATATATATATATAATCTAACCTAATGACAATAATTATTCCTTATGCTTTCTCAGTTGCCAGTTAAAGCACATGTGAAGGTTTAATCTACATTTATTAAAAAGGTATGCTGTTGTATTTGCCCAAGTGTTAGCATATGCAGAGGGTGACAATGTATGATCTGTGTATTTTTATTTCTGAAATGAAATGAGAATACGACCCAGGACAAGTCAAGTTATCTAGGCATGCATCTGTTTTTATTTAAAAAGTAGTTGAGGGTTTGGACTATCTTTAGGGTAACTTCAGACTGTAACTTCTGTGGTACAATATGATGAGTAATGCTCTTACTGAACTAGAAATTTTGGATAAAAAAATAAATGAGCAGCATTTCACCAAAAAAATTAGTGAATCCAGAAACAATTCAAGTTTTCTTCTGAAGAGCTGACTCAAAGGACAAAGCTATTCTAAATGGAGATAAGTAAACATGTCTCTGTTGAACAGCTCTTTTCAGAAGTGGTGGATGGCCCTCTGATGAGTCCGATTTTTTACTCTAAATTTTAAGGGAAAATGATTTGTCTTCAAGTAAAATTTGTGGACAGTGAAGTGCATAGATTTTAGAGTTAACATGCTGTCACCTTTGACAAATCTATACATGTGTAATCCTTACCCCAACCCAGATAAAGAACATTTCCACCATCTTAGAAAGTTCCCTCATGCCACTTTCCAATGAATTTATTCCTCCCTTTCTGCCCTTGTAACCATTTTTCTATTTTCTATTGCCATAGATGAATTTTACTTGTTCTTAAGTTTTATATAAATGAAATTTTACATGTTCACTTTTGCATCTGGCTTTGTTCCTCAAAAGACTGAGATTCATCAATGTTGTTGCATATATCCACAGTTTGTTTCTGTTAGCTACTCAGTAGTATTCCATTTCACAAACATCTCACAATTTATCCTTTCTCTTGTTTATGGACCTTTGAGTTACTTACAGCTTGGTATGATTATAAATAAAGCTACTATGAGCATTCTTTGTGAACATGTTTTCATTTCTCTTATGCAATAGCTAATTGCCGGATCACAAGGTAGGTTTATGTTTAATTTTATATGAAACTGCTAAAAAGTTTCCCAAAATTATTGTATATGCCATTTCATGAGCACTTGTATGCAATTATGAGAGTTCCAGTTCTATTATATCTCATTTTAATTTGCATGATGACTAATGATGTTTAACTCCTCATATGCTTATTGGCAGTTTTTTGTTTTGGGTTTTTTTTTTCATGAAATGTCCGTTCAAGTAGCCATTTTTTCATTAGACTGTCTCATTACAGAATGGTTGGAATCCTTTATAGAAGAATGTAAGTCCTTTGCCAGGTGAATGTATTACTAACATTTCCCCCCAGTCTGTAGCTTGCTTGTATAAAGTCGAACCTTGAAAAACATGGGTTTGAAATACATGAGTCAGCTTATATATGGATGTTTCACAGTACTATAAATGTATTTTCTCTTATGATTTTCTTAACATTGTAAGAATACAACATATAATATTATATAACATATAAAATATGTGTTAATCAACTTTATGTTATCAGTAAGGCTATCCTGTCCAACAGTTAGGCTGTTAGTAGTTAAGTTTTAGGGAATCAAAAGTTATAAGTGGATTTTCAACTGTATAGGGGGCCAGTACCTGTAACCCCTATGTTTTTTCATGGATATTTTCTAAGTGGTGATTTTGGGTTGCAAAAGTGCTTTATTTTGATGAAGTCCAATTTTTTTTTCTTTTTATGGTTTTGTGTTTTTTGTGTCTTATCTAAAATAGCCGATCAAACCCAAAGTCATGAAGATATTTTCCTGTGTTTTCTTCTGAAAGCATTATAGCTTTCACTTTTATGTTTGGGTTTGTGATCTGTCTCATTCATTTATGTGTATGGTGTGAGGCAAGGATTAAGCATCTTCCTCCTAACTCCCATAAGGCTGTTTGGTTTAGCTCCATTTGTTGAAAATATTCTGTCTCTATTAAATTCATTTGGTGCCCCTTTTTAAAATTAACGGACTCCATAAATGTGGATCTACTTCTGGACTCTGTTCTATTCATTTATCCTTAACACTAGTAACACACTATCTTGATGACTATAGCTTTATACTGTACTTTGAAATTAGGTAATGTAAGTTCTCCAACTTTGTTATCAAGATTATTATGGCTATCATAGGTCTTTTAATCTCCATATAAATTTTGAATCAGCTGATGATCAGTTTCTATAAACAAAAAATCATGATATAATTTTGAGGTGCCTGGGTGGCTCGGTTGGTTAGGCATCTGACTCTTGATTTCAGCTCAAGTCATGCATGATCTCAGGGTCATGAGATCGAGCCCTGCATCAGGCTCCGTGCTGACAGAGTGGAGCCTACATGGGATTCTCTCCCTTTCTCTCTGCTCTCCCTCCCCCGCCACACACACACACACAAACACACGCCCTCCCTCCCTGCCTCTCTCTCTCTCTCTCTGAAGAAATAAACATTTTTAAAATGTTTAAAGTGTTTATTTTTAAAATGATATGATTTTGATTTGGATTGTGCTGAATCTATAGATCATTTTGAAGACAAGTGACATCTTAATAATACTGGGTCTTCTAATCCATAAACATCATCTATCTCCATTTATTTTAGGTCTTTAATTTCTCTCAGGAACGTTCTATAGTCTTTGATGTAAACATCTGGCAAATCTTTGTTACATTAAAATTTGTATGTTATTTGATGTTATGGTAAGTGGAATTGTTTTTTCGTTTTCAAATTATTCATTATTAAAATCCAAAAATGCAATTTTTGTACTTTCGACCTTGTAACCTACAACCTTGCTCAACATTCTAGTTTATTTTTTTAATTTTGTGTAGAATCTTTTGTTTTCACATACATAGTCATATCGTTTGAGAATAGAAACAGTTTCAGTATTTTTTTTCCCAATCTTCATGCTTTATGTCTCTTGTTATTGCCTTACTGCACTGTCTAGAACTTCCTACACAATGTTAATTGAATAGGGATGGTGGGAACTGTGAATAGGTGTTGAATTTTTAAAATGCTTTTTCTCCATTTATCATGATCATTTTTTAAAATGTTTTAGTTTGGTAATACGGTAAGTTACCTCAGTTTATTTTCAAATAAACGTGAAGCCAATTTTACATCCCTGAAATAAATCTAGTTATGAAATGTTATTCTTTATATATTGCTGTTTGGTATGGTAATCTTGTGTTAGGGACTTTTGTATCTGTGCTTATAAAGGATAAAGGATATGTAATTTCATTTTTTTATGATGTCTTTATCAGGTTTTGGTGTTCGGGTTATACTGGCCTCATAAAACAATTTACGAAGTATTCCCTCTTGGCCTCTTTTTTGAAAGAGTTTATGTAAGGTTTATATCATTTCTTTTACTATTTTGAAGTCCCCATTCAAGTCATCCTGGTCTAGAATTTTTTTTATTTGTGGGAATGTTCTTAATAGGCATTACCTTTTAGTATTGCTGCAACAGATTACCACAAACTTAGTAGCTTAAAATAACACAAATTTAGGCACACCTAGGTGGTCCAGTAGGTTGGGCTCAGGTCATGGTCTTGCAGTTTGTGGGTTCAAGCCTCGCATTAGGCTCTATGCTGACAGCTCAGAGTCTGGAGCCTGCTTCGGATTCTGTATCCCCATCTGTCTGCCCCTCCACTGCTTGTGCTTCTCTTTCTCCCTCAAAAATAAATAAACATTTTTTAATAAAACCCCACAAATTTATTCCAAATTCTGTAGGTTGGAAGTCTGACAGAAGTCTCACTGGAGTAAAATTAAGGTGTAAGAGTTTTTTGTGTTTTGGTTTTTGTTTTTTTTTTTAGTAGACACATTAGTTTCAGGTGTACAACTTAGTGATTTGACAAGTTTATATGTTGTGCTATATTCACAAGTATAGCTACCATCTGTTCCATTACATTGTATTCCTTATGCTGTCCCTTTCATTCACAAAATTTATTCATTCCATACCTGGAAGCCTGTTTCTGCCACTCCCCTTCACCCACTTGCCGTCTCACCCACCTCCCTCCTGGCATCCATCAGTTGTCTGTATTTATAGGTCTGCTTGTGCTTTTGTTTTTTCCTCTTTCTTTTTGTAGATTCCACTTATGAATGGAATCATATGGTATTTGACTTACTACTTTTAACATAATATCCTCCAGAGCCATCCACGTGGTCTCAATTGGGACAAACTCTTTTTATGGCTGCATATATTCCGTGTGTGTGTGTGTGTGTGTGTGTATCAATCACATTTTTTTTATCCATTTGTCTATTGATGGACACTTAGGTTGTTTCAGTATCTTTGTTTTAGTAAATAATGGTTCAGTAAATACAGGGGATGCTATTCTTTTTCAAATTAGTTGATTTTGTTTTCTTTGGCTAAATAGTAAAATTGTTGGATATGTTATTTCTATTTTTAATTTTTTGAGGAACCTCCATATTGTTTTCCATAGTGGATTCACCAATTTAAATTCCCACCAACAGTGCACAGGTTTTCCTTTTTCTCCACATCCTTGCTAACACTTGTTATTTCTTATCATTTTTATTTTAGCCATTCTAACTGGTGTAAGGTGGTGTAATGTAGGCATTGTGGTTTTGATTTGAATTTCCCTGACGACTAGTGATGTTGAGCATCTTTTCATGTGTCTTTGGCCATTTGTATGTCTTCTTTGGAAAAACGTTTATTCTGGCCATCTGCCCACTTTTTAATTGGATTGTTTGGGAGTTTTTTGTTTTCTTTGGTGGTTTTTGTTTTTATTTTTTATTTTTTGGTATTGTATAAGTTCTTGATATATTTTGGATATTAACCCCTTTTCAGATATATCATTTGCAAATATCTTTTCCCATTCAGTAGGTTGTCTTTTAGTTTTATTGATTATTTTCTTTGCCATACAGGAGCTTTTTTGTTTTGATGTAGTCCCAATAATTTATTTTTGCCTTTGTTACTCTTGCCTCAGGAGACGTATCTAGAAAAATGTTATAGCCGATGTCAGAGAAATTACTGCCTGTGCTCACTTCTAGGATTTTTATGGTTTCAGGTCTCACATGTAGTTCTTTATTTCGAGTTTATTTTGTGTAAAATGTTAGAAAGTGATCCAGTTTCATTCTTCTGTATGTAGCTGTTCAGTATTCCCAGCATCATTTATTGAAGAAATTGTCTTTTCCCATTGTATATTCTTTCCTCCGTTGTCAAACATTAATTGACCATGTAATCATCGGTTTATTCCTGGGCTCTGTATTCTGTTCCATTGATTTATGTGTCTATTTTTGTGCCAGTACCATACAGTTTTGATTACTACAGATTTGTAGTATATCTTGAAGTCTGGTATTATGAGAGACCCAGCTTTGTTCTTTCTCAAGAGTGCTTTGGCTGTTTGAGGGCTGTTTTTGTCCTGTGTAAAATGCTGTTGGTATCAAAATTTTAAGATTTTGATACCAACAGCATTTTATACTAACAGCAATCTTATTGGTGGAATTGTAAATGGTGGGCTTTTTTTTAAATTCCTTTTTCTGATACTTCATTATTAGTATATGGAAATGCTATTAATTTCTGAGTATTAATTTTGTATCCTGCCACTACTGAATTTGGTTATTACTTCATGGTTATTTGGTAGAGTCTTTAGGATTTTCTGTGTGTAGTATTGTCCATATCATTTTGAGTAAAAGTGGTAAGAGTAAACATCTCTGCCTTGCTCCTGACCTTAGAGGGAAACCTCTCAGTTTTTCACCATTGAGTATAATGTTAGCTGTGGGTTTTTTATATTACAGTCTTTATTATGTTGAGGGACATTCACTCTAGTCTCACTTTGGTGGGATTTTAATCATGAATGAATGTTGAACTTGTCAAATACTTTTTCTACATCTATTGAGATGATTATATGATCGTTATCCTTCATTTTGTTGATGTGGTATATATGATGGTCATTGATTTAAGAATATCAAAATGTCTGTGCATCCCCAGAATGAATCCCATCTGATCGGGGTGAATGATCTTTTTAATGTATTGTTGGATTCAGTTTGCTAATATTTTGTTGATTTTTGCATCTGTGTTCATCAAGGATATTGGCCTGTAATTTTCTTTTTGGTGGTATCTTTGGTTTTGGTATAATGGCAATGCTGGCCTTGTAGGATGTATTTGAAGCTTTCCTTCATCTTCTATTTTCTGGAATAGTTTGAGGAGAATAGACATGAACTCTTCTTTAAACGTCTGGTAAAATACCCCTGTGAATCCATTTGGTCCTGGATTTTTATTTTTTGGTAGTTTTTTGATTGCCGATTCAAATTCGTTCCTTGTAATCTGTTCAGATTTTCTGTTTCTTTCTGGTTCAGTTTGGGAAAATAGTATGTTTGTAGAAAATTATCCATTTCTTCTAGGTTGTCCAGTTTGTTGTGGCTCAGCCAGTTTTTCTTCAGTCATCTGTAGTGACTCTCTTTGTTACGGGCAGTGTTTGGTCCCCATGCTGTTATTGGGCCAGTCTGGGGCTACCTTGGGCTTTAGTTGAGTCAGACTAGGCATTTGCAGAGATGCAGTAGCACAGAACTGCAGGGAACTTGGTGGGCGGAGCCTGCAGTACACTGCTGGGTCCACAGTCTGATTGTTGTGTGTGGTTTTCTTTTCCTCTCCCTGGGGGGCAGGAGTCACTTTGGAATGGTGCTGGCTCCCGTCAGGGCTGCTTGCACACTATCAGGCTTGTGACTCTGCTTTGGATGGGCTCCAGCGAAGAGGGTGTTAGAGGGAGCAGATCCGCAGAAGTGCACAGGGCCAGATGTGAGGTGTTAGCAAGTTCTGCATGGGTCAGCTGTGGGAGAATACCTGCAGCAGAGGCCTGTCTGGAGGGGCCACGTCCACTGAGCACTTAGTTCTCACAGGTGGCTGTTTATGCTGATGAGTGGGAGAGAGAAATGGTGCCTGCCAGCTCCTTTGTTCCTGGAGAAGTCTCCCAGTGATCCCTTGCCCCTTTAGCAGGTGCTTTGACTAGTAAACAGATCTCCCTCTGGCATACCTCCAGCATTGTTCAGACTGCTGCTTCTATGCTGGATCTCCCTAAGGCTATTGTGCTGTCCCTTTAAGATCAGGGGTTCAGTTTCCTCCCTCCCTCTTGGCTCTCTCAGAGCCAAGGCCACTGATTTTTTAAAGTTCCAGGTTTTAAGTCCTATTGATTGTAAGAATTCATGAAATTGAGCCTCTTTGGTTTTCAGAGCCAAATGTTATAGGAATTCATCTTTCCTGTGTGGGCTTCCTGGTGTAAGAGTCTGTTTCACTCCCCTTCCCGAGCCCACAGCGCCCCTCCCTCCTGTGGACAGTCCCACAGGTCCATTTAGCTCCCAACTGCATCTCTGCCCTTTCTACCCTTTCATGCCACCTCTGCTCTATATTTAACTTGAAGAGTTTGTTCTGCCAGTCTTCCAGTTGCTTTCGGGGTTATTTACACTGATGTGAATGTTATCTAGTTGAATCAGTGGGATGAGATGAGCTTAGGGTCCTCCTACTCTGCCATCTGCCCCAAAGTCAGTGTTTTTTGTTTTCTTCTGATAAATACCCTGAAGTGGACTGATGAAGTTTTGGGGTGATGGGGGGGTTCGTGGGGTCCGGAGCCGACAGCCAAGAAAGAATTCTTGAAGACGTCTTTGGTGCAAAAAGTCAATTTTATTAAAGCATGGGGAAAGGACCCATGGGCAGGAAGAGCTGCATGGGGTTTGTGATGGGTAACTCATTATATACCCTCAGATTGGGAGGGGGTCAGGGATAAAGTCTCTAAGGAATTTTGGAAGCATGGTTTCCAGGATCTTGAGAGGCTAGCTGTTGCTAGGGAAATAACCACTTATTACCATTTAATAAAACCCCAGACATGAGACCTTTCAGATGTATATCAGGGGTGGGGGGAGCCATAAGCTTGGAGTATGATTGCCAGCATATATCTTGGGGCAGTTGAAATAAAGTAAGTTGACTTATAGGATCATCGAGGTTGGGATAATGTTAAGCTAAGGTTCTCTTTTGCCCCTAGCAAAGTGTCATCAAGGAGACAGCTGATCTCCTAGAAGGTCACTCTGCATGTTTCAAGAACTTGTCAGTGGGCTATAGGCAGTAAGGGAATTTTTCATTTGCCTTAGTTTCCCACATTACCATGGCAAGCACTTAAACCCCTTTCCTTTGTTCTTGGGTAGCCAGGAGTGTCTGAGGAATATCACACATATTGCACCTGAGGGGAGGTGTGCCAGCCTGTATTTTGCCCTCAGCTTGCCCCACACTCCCTCATCAGGCTTGCTGGATCATACAGTTGTTCTATTTTTATTTTGTGAGGAACCTCTATATTGTTTTCCATGGAATCTGAACCAATTTATATTTTCATCAGCAGTGCACAAGGGTTCCCTTTCCTACACATTCTTACCAACACTTGTTATTTCTTGCCTTTTTGATAACGGCCATTCTCACAGGGGTGAGGTGACATTTCATTATAGTTTTCATTTCCCTGATTAGTGATGTTAAGCATCTTTTCATGTGTCTTTTCACCATGTGTATGTCTTCTTTGGAAAATGTCTATTTAGATCCTCTGCCCCTTTTTAAATCAGATTGTTTGCTATTGAGTTGTAGAAGTTCCTTATATATTTTGGATATCAACCCTTTATCAAATATATGATTTGCAAATATTTTCTCCCATTTGGTAGGTTGCTTTTTCATCTTGATGGTTTCTTTTGCTGTGCAGAAGTTTTTTAGTTTGATGTAGTCCCATTGTTTATTTTTGCCTTTGCTTTTGGTGTCAAATCCAAAACTGATTGATGTCAGGGAGGTTAACTGCCTTTTTTTTTTTTCTTCTAAGAGTTTTACAGTTTAGGGTTTCACATTCAGGACTTTTATCCCTTTTGAGTTAGTTTTTATGTATGGTGTAAGATAGTTGTTCAGTTTTCCCAGCATCATTTTTTAAGAAACTATCCTTCCCCCATTGTATGTTCTTGGCTCCTTTGTTGTAAATTAAGTGACCATATATATATACATGGGTTTATTTCTGGGTGCTCTACTCTGTTGCCTTAATGCATACTGTTTTCATTACTATAGCTTTGTAATGTAGCTTGAAGTCAGAGAGTTTGATACCTCCAGCTTTGTTCTTTCGCAAGATTGCTTTGGTATATCAGGGTCTTTTGTGGTTCCGTACAAATTTTAGGATTATTCTAGTTCTGTGAGAAATGTTATGGAATTTTAATGGTGATTGCATTGAAACTGTAGATTGCTTTGGGTAGTATGGACATTTTAACAATATCAATTCTTCTAATCCATAAGCATGGAATACCTTCCCATGTATTTGTGTCTTCAGTTTCATCAACATCATAGTTTTCAGTCTTTCACCTTCTTGCTTAAATTTACTTCTATTTTATTCTTTTTGATGCAATTGTAAATGGTATAGTTTTCTTAATTTCCTTTTTTGATGCTTTGTTATTAGAAATGCAACAATTTTTTTATATTGATTTTGCACCTGCAACTTTACTGAATTTATCAGTTGTAAGTTTTTGGGTAGAGTCTTTAGCACTTCTATATATATTTTATATATAAATATAGATACAGTATGTCATCTGCAGATAGTTACTTTACTTCTTTCATTCTGACTTGGATGGCTTTTATTTCTTTTTTGTGCCTGTTATAGTGAGGACTTCTAATACTGTGTTGAATAAAAGTGGTGAGAGTGAACATCTTTGTCTTGTTCCTAATCTTCAAGGAAAAGCTTCCAGAATTTCAGTATTACATATGATGTCAGCTGTGGGCTTGTCATAAATGGCCTATATTATGTTGAAGTACATTTTCTCTATACCCACCTTGTTGAGAGTTTTTATTGTAAAAGGATGTTGAATTGTGTCAAATGTTTTTTTCTCTATTGATACGATTTTTATCCTTAATTTTGTTAGTGTGGTGTATCGTGTAATTTGTAAATGTTGAACTATCTTTGCATTTCTGGAATAAATTCTACTTGATTGTGGTGTGTGATCCTCTTAATATATTCTTGAATTTAGTTTGATGATAATTTAAGGATTTTTGCATCTATGTTCATCAAGGATATTGGCCTGTAATTATTTTCTTGTGGTGTCCTTATCTAATTTTGGTACCAGGCTAATGCCAACCTCATGAAAACAGTTCAGGAGCATTCCTTCCTCTTCTATTGTTGGAAGAATTTGAGAGGGATTGATACTCATTCTTCTTTAAATGTTTGGGAGAATTCACCGATGTGAAGCTAGCTGCCTGGTTTTGGATTTTGTGTTCATTGGGAGGTATTTGATTACTGATTCAATATCTTTACTAGTAAATGGTCTGTTCAGATTTTCTGTGTTTTCCTGATTCAGTCTTGGTAGGTTTATACTTCAAGGAATTTATCCATTTCTTCCAGTTTGTCCGCATAGAATTGTTCTGAGTATCTTACGATCCTTTGTATTTTTGTGTTACCAATTGTAACATCTTTCATTTCTGACGTTGAGGGATTTTTTTCTTTGTTTTTTGGTGAGTCTAGCTAAAGGTTTGTCAGTTTTACCTTTTCATGGAAACTGCTCTTAGTTTCATTGATCTTTGGTCTTTTCTACTGTCTTTTTAGCCTTTGTTTCATTTATTTCTATGCTCATCTTTGTTATTTCCTTCCATCTACTAACTTTGGGCTTCGTTTTTTTTCTTTTTGTAGTGGAGGTGTAAAGTTAGGTTGCTTGTTTGAGATTCTTCTTGTTTCTTAACATAATTGTCAATATAAACTTCCCTCTTACAGCTGCTTTTGCTGTGTCCCAAAGTTTTGGTGTGTTGTATTTCCATTTTCATCCTACTGCAGGTAGTTTTGATTTCTTGATTTCTTCTTTGACCCCTTAGTTGTTCTGTAGCATGTTGTCTAATCTCCACATTTTCGTGATTGTTCCAGTTTTCTCTTTGTAGTTTTCAGTTTAATACCATTGTGGTTGAAAAATATGCTTGATAGGATTTCAGTCTTAAATGTATTATGATCTGTTTTGTGGCCTAATATGTGATCTATCCTGGAGAATGTTCTATGTGCACTTAAGAATTTTGTTGCTTTTGGATGAAATGTTCTGTATATCTCTACCAAGTCCATTTGGTTTAGTGGGTCACTTAAGACCATTTGGTTTTCTGTCTTGATCTCCCCATTGATGAAAATGGGGTACTAAAGTCCCCTGTTATTGTACTACTGTAAATTGCTCCCTTTAGATCTGTTAATATTTGCTTTATATATTTATACCTATATTGGGTGCATATTTACAAATGTGATGTCCTCATCTTGGATTGACCCCTTCATAATTATGTTCTTGTTTCTTATTAGTCTTTGCCTTAAAATCTATTTTATCTAATAAGTACAGCTATCCTGGCTTTCATTTGGTTTCCATTTGCATGGAATGGCTTTTACTATCTCTTCGCTTCGGTTTGTGTGTGTTCTTGTATCTGAAGTGAGTTTCTTGTAGGACTTATATAGATCTTGTTTTTTTAATCCATTCAGCCACTGTGTCTTTTGATTAGGGAATTTAGTCCATTTACATTAAAAGTAATTACTGATATAACTATGTACTCATGGTCATTTTGTAAATTATTCTCTGGCTGTTTTGTAGTTACTGTGTTCCTTTCTTGTACTCGTGATTTGATGATTTTGTGTGTGTGGTATACTTAGATTCCTTTCTCTTTTACCTACTGTAGGTTTTTGTTTTGTGGTTATTGTGAGGCTTACATATAACGAGGTTGAATGAATTCTTAAAGCTCTACATTTTTACTCTCTTCCTACCCCATTCTGGTTTTGATGCCAATTTTTATATTTTATCGCATATTCCTTTTTACTACTTTTGTCTTTCAACCTTCATACTAGCTCTATAACTAGCTCTATTAACTTTTATAATAAGCTTTAATTTAAATAAGCTTTGAATGTGTTTTAAACTGATTTTTAAGTATTTGGGGGACTTTTTTTTTACCTGTTAAAATTCTTTTATAGTCAAAGAACATCCTCTGTATGATTTCAGTTCTTAAGAATATATAAAAAACCCAGCATTTGATCTGTCTTGGTGAGTATTCCAAGTGCACTGTAGAGTTTGTTTCTGGTTCCACATTTAAAAAGCTTGGAAGTCACCACCCCAAACTACCAACAAGTAAAAAGCTGAACAAATTGAAGGCAAAAATGCAGTAGCAGGAACCAATGCAGGGTGGGAAACCTGAATTGTGATTGGTAAATTGCTAGAGGCTCAGTGTGGACAAATCTGATAAACTCCAAGGAGCCCTATCATAATGGGGCCCCATAAACATTGTGAGATTAACCTTCAGGAGCTTGAATAGCTTCTCACAGTAAATATCAGAGGAAAACTCCATTGTGCTTCCAGCAGCCAGGATGTGTGTGTGATGGGGGAGAGATGGATGGAACAATTTTGAAATATGCCACAGTGCTCCGTTCTTAAGAAGGCCTGCCCTTAAATGAAACCAGTTATCCAGGACCTGTCGCAGAGGAAGGGACATACCCAACTCTAACTCACTCTAGCCATCCTGTCCCACCTAAGCAGGGAGGGGGGTACTGAAAAACACTTGTAAAGTTCATAGTCTTGTGGTACAGGCTCACTAAAAGACTGAGACCTAATCATAGGACTATAGAACACTCCTCCTGCCACATCTTAGCACATTACTAATAGCCTATTTACAACAGTTTCTTTTATCCAGTACATCATATCCAGCTGTCAAAAAATTACAAGCCATACTATAAGGCAAAAAATACACAATTTGAAGAGACAGAGCAACCATCAGAACCTGACATGGCAGGGGTGTTGGAATTATACTGGGAATTTTAAATTATAATTAATATAGTAAGGGTTCTGATGGATGGACAGCATACAAGAAAAGGTAGGCAATATAAGCAGAAATAAATCCTAGGGAAGAACTAAAAAATTCTAGAGTTAATGTTAACAGAAATGAAAAATGCTTTTGATCAGCTTATTAGACTGGACCCTGCTGAGGAAAGCATCTCTGAGCCAGAGGACATATCAATAGAATACTCAAAAGCAAAGAGAATGAAGACTAAAAAAAAACCAATATCCTGGGACAACAGCAAAAGGGATGACACATGGAATCGGAATACCAAAATAAAAAAGGAAAAGAAATTTTAATAATGACTAAGATTTTCCCCCAATTAATGGCAGACAACAAATCAAGATCCAGGAAACTCAGAATACCAAGGAAGATAAATGAAAATCAAAGATAAAATCCTGAAAGAAGCCAGAGGGTAAAATAGCTACAAAGGAACAAAGATAAGGATTGCATCCAACTTTTCAGAAATTGTAACCAAGAAGAAAGTAGATTAGTGTTGAGAGGGAAAAAAAAGTCAACAACCTGGAATTCTGTACTCTGCAAAACTATCCTTCAAAAGTGAAGGAGAAATACTTTTTCAGACAAACACAAATTAATGGAATTTGTCACCAGTAGACATGCCTTGTAAGAAATGTTAGAATTATTTCTTTAGAGAAAAGGAAAAAAAATATGTCAGAAACTCCAATCTACATAAAGGAAGAGTAATGAAGAAAGTATAGGTAAAATAAAAGTTTTTTATTCTTAAAGAGGTAACAGTTCAAAATTCCAATAATGTGTTTATACTATACATAAACATAAGTGAAATGAATGACAGCAATGATCAGGGACTGGAGGGAGGATTATTTACTTATTACAAGGTTCTCACACTACTAGAAAGTGTTATTTGAAAGTTGACTTGGATTAGCTATAAATGCCTACTGCAAATTCTAGGGCACCCATTAAAAAAAAATTTTTTTTAAGTGAATAATCAGGGCACCTGGGTGGCTCAGTTAAGTGTCTGACTTCAGGTCACCATTTCACAGTTTGTGAGTTCAAGTCCTACATCAGGCTCTGTGCTGACAGCTCAGAGCCTGAAGCCTGCTTCGGATTCTGTGTCTCCCCCTCGCTCTCTCACTGCCCCTCTCCCACTCATGCTGTGTCTCTCTCAAAAATAAACATTAAAAAAAATTTTAAAACAAGACAGATTAAAAGCAAATGGATAGGGAAAAATATACCATCCTGATCAAAAGAAAACATGAGCAGCTATATGATTTTCAAAGGAACAGACTTCAAAGCAAGGAAAATTATCAGTGATAAAGAAGAGTATTAAATAATGATAAAGGGGTCAATTCTCCAAGAAGATGTAACAATTTTAACAACAGAGCATCAAACTATGTGATACAAAAATAGATGAATCCACCTATCAAATGGAGATATCCAGCAAGCTGAAAATCAGGAAGAATATAATTAAACAACACCATCAATCAACTGAATATAATGGAGATAACATGGAATGCTCTAACCCAACAGCAAAAAAAAAAAAAAAAAAAAAAATTCTTCTCAAGCTCACATAGAACATTCACCAAGAGAGACCACATTCTAGGCCCTAAACCACACCTTAACCAATTTTTTAAAATAGAAATCCTATAATGTCTGCTCTTGGACCATAATGCATTGAAACCAGAAATCAATAACAGAGAACTGGAAAATCCTAAAATACAGGGAGATTAAACAACACTTATAAATAACACATGGGTCAAGAAAAAATCTTGAGAAATTTAAAAATATTTTTAGCTAAATTAAAAAGAAACAGTTTATTAAAATTTGTGGGATGCAATGAAAGCAATGCTTAGAAGGAAATTTATACATTGAATGCATATATTAGGAAAGAAATATCTAAAATCAATCATCTAAGTTTCCACTTTAGGAAACTAGAAATAAAAGAGCAAACTAAATCCAAAGTAAGCAGAAGAAAAGAAATAATTAGAGCAGAAATCAATAGAGAAAAATTCAGGAAGCCAAAATTTGGTTCTTTGAAAAGATCAATGAAACTGGTAAGCTTCTAGCCTGGCTAAGGAAAAAAAAAAAAAGACAGATCACCAATATCAGAAATGAAAGAGGCAATATCACTATAGATCCCAAGGACGTTGAAAGAATAAAGGAATATTACCAACAACTCTATGCCCACAAATTTGATAACCTTATGAAATGGACCAATTCCATAAAAGACCCAATATGCCAAAACTCACACACAACAAATAGACAATTGAAGAGACCTATATGAAACGAAGCAACAGGCCCAGGTGGGTGAATTAGAGCAAACATTTAAGGAAGAAATACCAATTTTCTATAATCTCTTCCAAAGGATAGAAGCAGAGGGAATACTTCCTCATACTGTGGAGCCCAGCACTACCCCAATACCACACCAAAGACATTACAGACATTATAGGAAAAAGACTACGGAATATTTTGTATGAACATACGTGTAAAAATCAATTTTTTTTTAATGTTTGACAGACTGCGAGTAAGGGAAGGGCAGAGAGAGACACACAGAGCATAAGTGGAGGAGGAGCAGAGAGGGAGATAGAATCCGAAGCAGGCTCCAAGCTGTCAGCACAAAGCCTGATGCGGGGCTCAAACCCACAAACCGTGAGATCATGACCTGAGCTATATAGTTGGACGCTCAACTGACTGAGCCACCCAGGAGCCCCTGTTTTTATTTATTTTTGAGAGAGCACGAGCTAGGGAAGGGCAGAGAGCCTGATGCGGGGCTCGAACTCACAAACTGTGAGATCATGACCTAGGCCAAAATCAGATGCTTAGCCAACTGAGCCACAGAGATGTCCTCTGATAAAATTTTAGCAAATCAGGAAGGGTAATGTCCACTTCATAGCAGCATGAGTCTTTCCTTTTTTCTTTCCCTGTCAATTTACAACTAATGACACACATCCATAACCAAAAAAAAGGGGGGAGGGGTTAGTAGGGGGTCTGCACACAGAGCAATAGACCAGTACAGCCTTTCTAGCAGATGTGGGAAGTGAAAGTGGTGAGTAGGGGGTCTACCAGGCCATACATGTTTCAGCTGGAGAAACTTGTCACTCTGAGAAGAAGAGATTATGGTGACTGGGTTGGGAAGGGGAAAGGAAAGGGAGGATGACAAAGACAACTGAGAGAAATGTGTTTCCTGCTGTCTGCCCTGGGATTTATGGCAAGAGGACTGCCAGTGAGCCTCTGAGAATCCCCACTACTGGAAGATCCCCATAGGGGCTGTGGGCACACCCAAAGCCCCAAGTGTCAAACACACACCTCCCCTGATTCTGCTGCCACCCTTTTTCTTCCCTTTCTCCCCACCAGTTTTTTTTTTTTTTTAAATACTTGCAGCTCCCAACCTTAGCAACAAGTCAGCTCTAGTAAGAGAAACTGAAAACTTGTGCTATCATGCCACCTTCTGGAAAACAAAGGGAAGGCTCCTAGTTGCCAACTAGTTGAACTGTTAGAATCAAAGCCCTACATAAGTATGAATGGTGTTTGCTATTTCAAATGTGGCAGCAGAGGAACTTTGCATCAAACACCATGAAAAACCACACTAATATGGTATCACAAAAAGAAAATGACTTTTTCAGCACTGAACCCAAAAACATGGAATACTGTTATCTGATAAATAGCTGTTACCAAGAAATTCAGCAACATACAAGAAAATCCAGAAGGCAATAAAATGATCTAAGGAATAAAATTAATGAGCTGAAGGAATACTTAAAGAGATTGAAATGCTATAAAAAAAAAATCCTGTAGCTAAATAACCCAGCACATGAGATGAAGAATGCATTACAAAGCATTGGAAATAGAGATCAGTTGGACAAGAGAATAAGCTCAAGGATAGAATATAGAAATGTTTAGAGTGGCAGAGGAAAAAGATTTTTTTTAAATGAAATCCTAGGAAAACTTTCAGACTCCATTAGAAGAGCCAACACAAGATTAATGGCTACACCAGAAGGAGAAAAGAGGCAACAAGGAGCAGAGCATATTTAAAGAAATAATAGCTGAGAACTTTTCAAACCTGGGGACAGAACTGGATATACAAGTCCATAAAGCTAATAGAAAACCTTATCTCAATACAAAAAGACCTCTAAGATACATTAAATTAAAACTGTCAAAAGTCCACGATAAAGAATTTTAAAAGCAGGCAGGGGAATACAGACACTAGGCTAAAAGGAACCCACTGGGCTATCCGCAGATTTCTCAGCAGAAATTCTATAGGCCAGGCAAGAGTAGAATGATATATTCAAAGTATTGAAAACTAAAAATTTCCAACCAAGAGTACTCTATCTGGTGAGTCATCTTCCATATCTGAAGAAGAAATAAAGGAATTCCCAAACAAAACCTAAACGAGTTCACAACAACTAGTACCTGTCTTAAACAAATGTTGAAAGAAGCTCTTCAAGCTGAAATAAAAAAATAAAAGTACTCAAAACTCTGCTTAAGGTGATAGAATTATAAAGCCATAGTCCTTTTTTAGAATAGTATATTAAACAGTTATAACACAAAGGTAAAAGGAAAAGAGCATTAAATATAACTATCACTGGGGCACCTGGGTGGCTTAGTCGGTTAGGCATCCGACTTAGGCTCGGGTCATGATCTTGTGGTCCGTGGGCTTGGCCCCACGTTGGGCTCTGTGCTGACAGCTCAGACCTTGAAGCCTTTTTTGGATTCTGTGTCTCCCTCTCTCTCTGTCCCTTCCCTGCTCACACACTCTCTCTCAAAAACATAAATATTAAAAAAAAATTTTAAATCACTACCACAACGTGGTAATAAAATCACACTATAAAAGAGATAATTTGTGGCAACAAAAATAGAAGGGAAACAGTTAAAGGATGAAAAAAGGAAGTGAAGATAAATTGCTATCAGCCAAAAGAGGACTATTATATCTATGATGTGTTTTATATAAACCTCACAGTAGCCGCAAAGTGTAGAAACACAAAACAAACAAGTGGGGGAGACCGAGAAAATTACCATAGAAAGCCATAAACTTAACAAAAGTAGAAACAAGGGGAAAAATCGAGAAATAAAATAACCAGAAGGGAAACGATAAAGTGGCAGTACTAAATCCTTACCTATCAATAAGCTCCCTAACTGTAAATGGACTGAACTCACCAGTCAAAAGGCACAGGGTGGCTGGATGTATTTAAACTACATGCTGCCTAACGGACTCATTTTAGCTCTAAAACCACACATAGGCTCAAAATGAAAGGATAGAAGATGACATTCCACCAAAAGAAGGTAGGCAAAATAGGCTTCCAGCCAAAAAGGGTAACAAAAAACAAAGAAGGTCATTATATACTGATATATACTGATAAAGGGGTCAATACATATCAAGAAGATATATCATAAATATATACATTCCCAACACCCAAACACCAATATATATTGAGCAAATACTAACCTATCTTAAAAGATAAATACACATTATAATAATAATTGGGTATTTCAATACCCCACTATCAGCAATGGATAAAGCAGACAAAATCAACAAAGAAATGTTAGAATTGAACCACGCATTAGAACAAATGGACTTAACAAACATATACATAACATTACATCCAACAGCAGCAGAATACACATTCTTCCCAAGTGCACATGGAATATTCTCTAGGATAGAAAGGACACAAAACGTTTCTTAGCAAATTTCAGAAGATTGAAACCATAGCAACTATCTTTTCTCATCACAGTGGTGTAAAACTAGAAATTAAGTGAGATCTACAAATATGTACAAACTAAACAACACACTTCTAAACAGCCAATGAGTCAAAGAAATCAAAAGGGAAATAAGGGATGCCTGGCTGGCTCAGCAGGAGGCATGCTGACTCGATTTTGGAGTTGTGAGTTCAAGCCTCCACATTGGGTGTGGAGCCTGCTAAAAAAAAAAAAGAAAAAGAAAAAAGAAAAATCCATATCTAAACAAATGAAAATAGAAACACAGCATATCAAATATGGGGCACAGTAAAAATAGTTCTAAAATTTCACAACAATAAACACATATTAAGAAATTAGAAAGATCTCAACTTTACACCTCAAGGAACTATAAAAAGAACAAAGAAGGAAATTAAAGATCAGAGTAGAAATAAATGAAATAGAGACCAGAAAAATAATAAAAAGGATCAATGAAACTAAGAGCTAGTACTTTGAAAAGATAGATAAAATTGACAAACCTTTAGCTAGACTAAGAAAAAGAGAAGACTCAGAAATGAAAGAGGAGACATTACAACTGGTGCTAAAAAGGTACAAAGGATCGTGACTAGCCACAATTATATCCAACAAATTACATAATCTAGAAGAAATTGATATAATTCTCCAAATGTACAACCTACCAAGACTGAATCAGGAAGAAATAGAAAAACCAAACAGACCAATAGTAAAGCAATTGGATCTGTAATCAGAAAACTCCAGGATCGGATGGCTTCACCGGAGGATTCTACAAAGAATTACTGAAAGAATTCACACCAATGCTGCTCGAACACTTCCACAATATCAAGGAGGGAACATTTCCAAACTTATTCTATGAAGCCAAAACTAGATAAAGATGCCACAAAAAAAGTACAGACCAATAGACGTGATGAATATAGATGCAAAAATTCTCAACGAAATATTAGCAAACCAAATTCAAGAATACATTAAAAGGATTATACACCATGACCAAGTGAGATTTATCCCTGGGATGCTAGGATGGTCCAAGATATGCAAATCTGTAAGTGTAATGTATCACATAAAAGAAAAAGAAAAATCACATGATCATTTCAATAGGTGCAGAAAAAGCATTTGACAAAAATATAACATCCTTTCATGATAAAAACTCATAACGGATTGGGTATAGAAGGAACTTGCCTCAACATAATAAAGACTACATACAACACACCCACTGCTAACATTATACTCAATGGAGGAAAATTGAAAGCATTTCCTCTAAGATCAGGAACAAGACAAGGATGCCCACTCTCACCACTCCTATTCAATATAGTACTAGAAGTACTAACTAGAACAACTAGGTAAGACAAAGAAATAAAAGACATACAAACCAAAAAGAAGGAGTAAAATTGTCACTATTTGCTGACAAGACCTTATATATAGAATATCCCAAGGAGTCAGTCCAAAAACTGTTGGATTTAATCGGTGATTTCAGTAAAGTGGACACAAAATCAACATACAGAAATCAGTTGCATTTCATTACACTAATGATGAAACATCTGAAAAAGGAACAAAACTATCTCATTCACAATAGCATCAAAAACAATAAAATACTTAGGAATAAGGTTAACCAAGGAAGTAAAAGATTTGTACAGTGAAAACTACAAGACTTTGCTGAAAGAAATGGAATAAGACACAAACAAATGGGAAATTACCCATGTTCGCAGATCAGAAGAATTGTTAAAATGGCTCTTCTATCCAGTGCAATCCCCATCAAAATACCAAAGGCTTTTTCACAGAAGTTAAAGAAATAACCCTAAATTTTGTATGGAACCTCAGAAGACCCCAAATAGGCAAAGCAACATTGAGAAAAATGAACAAAGTCCAAGGTAACACACTTCCAGATTTCAAGCCATACACAAAGCCATACTAATAAAAACAGTATGATGCTGCCACAATAAGAGACACTTCAACCAATGCAACAGAATAGAGAGCCCAGAATTAAATCCCAGCAGGTAAACTAATATTCAGCAAAGAAATCAAGAACACCCAGTGGTAAAATGATAGTCTGAAGTCTTCAAAAATAGGGCTGGGGAAAAGAAGTGTGAGTTGAAGTTATGATGGCAGAGGAGGAGGGGGACCCTAAGCTTGCCTGGTCCCTCGAACACAGCTAGATAAATATCAAATCATTCTGAACACCCAAGAAATCAATCTGAGAACTGAAAGAACAAACAGCACATCTATAGGTACAAAAATGGCCACGTCATGAATTTAAATAAAAATTTAAAAAAGAAACAAAAAATGGTGCTGGGAAAACTAGAGAAACACACGCAGAACAATGCAATTGAACATACCACTCATAAAAATTAACTTAAAATGAATCAAAGACTTAAACATAGGATGTAATACCATAAAACTCCTACTAAGAAAATATAAGGAAGCAGCTCACCAGTATTGGTCTTGGCAATGGTTTTTTGGACATGACACCACAAGCACAAACAACAAAAACAAAAATCAACAAATGGGACTATTTCAAACTCTAAAGCCTCTTCACAGTAAAAGATACAATTAACAAAATGAAAAGACAACCTACAGAATGGGAGAACATTTTTGTAAATTATTAAAGGGTCTATGTCCAAAATATATAAAGAACTCATACAACTTAACAAAAAGCAATCTGATTAAAAATGGACGTAAGAACTAAATAGATATTTTTCCAAAGAGGACATCAGAATTTTCAGCAGGCACATGAAAACATGCTCAGCATCACTAATCATCAGGGAAATGAACATCAAATCCCAATAGAAAAAGAAATAAAACAATCCAATGAGATGTCACCTCACACCTGTTAGAATGGCTATCATCAAGAAAACAAAGAGACAACAGGTGCAGGCAAGGACGCGGTAAAAAGGAAATCCTCGTGTTGTTGTTGGGCATGTCAATCAGTCCAATCACTAAGGAAAACAATATGAATGTTCCTCAAAAATTGCATAATAGATCTACCATATAATCCAGCAATTGCCAAAGGAAATGAAAACAGGATTTCAGCAAGATATACACACTCCTATGTTTACCATAGCATTATTCACAATAGCCAAGATATGCAAATAACCCAAATGCCCATCAACAGTTGAATAAAAAAGAGCAGTACATATATGCAATGGATTATTATTCAACCATGAGAAAGGAGAGTAACATGCCATCAGCAGCAGCATGGATGGACCTTGAGAACATTATGCTAAGTGAGAGAAGTCAGAGAAAGACAACTACTGTGTATCACTTATATGTGGAATATAAAAAAAGTCAAACCTGTAAAAAAAAAAAAAAGGGGGGGGGAGATAAGACTGATGGTGTTTAAGGGTACAAACTTGAAATAAGTAGTAAATAAGCCAGTACAGTATAATGAATATAGACATTAATATTGTGCTATAATTATATAATGTGATAATGATTGCTACAGTTACAATTATATTACAATATATACAAATGAATGTATCACCTTAAACTTATACAATGTTATATGTAAATATATTCAAATAAATGCTTATAAAAGTGGTTTTAAAAATAGCAAATTAAATATAATGTTTACCCCAGATATCAAAGCTTGTTCAACATTTGAAAATCAATTAATGAAGTTAAATCATTATGCTATACACCTTAAACTTATACAGTGCTGTATGTCAGTTATATCTTAATAATTTTCTTTCTTTTCCCTTTAAGTTTCAACATAATCCATCATATCATCAGGCTAAAGAAGAAAAATCACGTGATCTTACCAACAGATACAGAAAAAGCATTTGACAAAATCCAACATCCGTTCATGATAAAAACTTTCCTCGACTGGATAAGGGAATATCTATAAAAAACCTACAGCTAACACACTTACTGGTGAGAAACCAAAGTTTTCCTACTAAGATGAGGTACAAGACAAAGCCGTCCCTTCTCATCACTCCTTTTAACATTGCACTGAAGTTCCAGCTAATGCATTAAGAAAAGGAAGAAATAAAACTGTCTTTGTTCACAGGTGACATGATTATTTATGAAGAAAATCTGAAAGAATCGATCAAAAAACCTCTGGAACTAATAAGTGATTATAGAAAACTTGCAAAATATAACGTTAACATGCAAAAGTCAATTACTGTATTTACCAGCAATGAACACGTGGAATTTGAAATTAAAAACACACCATTTAGATTAACACAAATGGAGTATTTAGATGTAAATCTAACAAAATATGTACAAGATCTAAATGAGGAAACTACAAAACTCTAATGAACAAAACCAAAGAACTAAATAGATGGGATATATATTGCATGTTTATGAATGAGAATAATAAATATTGTCAAGATGTCCGTTCTTCCCAAACTGACCTACACATTCAATGCAATCCCAGTGAAAATCTTACCAAGTGCACTAGAGAATGTGTAGAAAATACCAGCTATAGAATATGTTTTCTACAGGTGTTGAATGTAATGTTCTATAAACATTGATTATGTTGATATAATAGTGATTTTCAGTTCTGTATTTATACTAGTTTTTTTGTTGTTTTGGTTGTTTTTGTGATTTGTTTTTGGTCAATTCTATCAATTACTGAATGATGAGTGATAAAATCTTCAACTGTAATTGTGGATTTGCCCATTTCTGCAATTTTTGCTACATACATTTTGAAGCTCTTTTATTAAATACATACACATTTAGGATTGTTATGGTTTGATAAATTGTTCCTTTTATCAATATGAAATGTCCTTTTTTACTTTATCTGATGTTAATATAGCCACACTAGTTTTGTTATGCTTATTCTTTGCATGGTTCATCTTTTTTTTTTTTTTTTTTCTGAGAGAGAGCGTGAGAGGAAGAGGCAGATAGAGAGGGAGACACAAAATCTGAAGCAGGCTCCAGGCTCTGAGCTGTCAGCACAGAGCCCAACATGGGGCTCAAACTCATGAACCATGAGATCATGACCTGAGCCGATGTTGGACGCTCAACTGACTGAGCCACCCAGGAGCCCCTGCATGGTTCATCTTTTACTATCCTCTTACTTTTAACCCATCTGTGTCTTTATATTAAAGCGTGACTCTCAGATATAAGCATCTACTTGGGTCTTGCTTTTTATCTGCTCCAACAATCTCTTTGAATTAGTGTTTAGCCTTGATGTTCGGTATAAATATTGACATATTTGCCTTTAAACTTTCTACATTGCTCCTATTTTCTGTTTGTTCCATCTCTATGTTGGGTCTCTATGTTTCCTACCTTCATTTGGATTTATTATTTTTTACCATTCACTCTCCTCTTTTGCATTTCTAGCTCTACCTCTATTTTCAGAGGTTACTCCTAGGATTTATATACATCATCCTTACTTTGAACCAATCTATCTTAATTATACCACTTCATCAATAATGTAAGAATTTTACAACAGTATAATTCCATTCACCTTTCTTCCAATCCTTTGTACTATTGTTATGTATTTACTTTTTTTTATAAACCCAAAAAAACATTTTTCTCTTTAAACAATTTAAGAAATCAATATTTTAAGAAGTTTTTTATATTTATTTACATTTATCATTTCTAACAGTTTTAATTCCTTCCAAGTCTGTACTTGCAAAAAGACTAGCAAATGTTACTAGATTGTGATTTTTATATGGTACCTTTTCTAATATTTTAGGTGTCTTGTAATTGTGGACTCACAGTGGTGGTATAAGACAGATAATTAACAATGAGAATAATAGAATGAATTGGCTTGGACAAAGTGCCCATATGCATAATGCAAAATCTTTTATAAGAACTTTTATGTAAAAAAAATTTACAGAACTTATGGTATAAGTTGTACTTTTAGTGTTCATTGCTTGAGAAAACACACACATAGGAATATAAAGACCACTTGCACTAACAAAGGTACACAAAAGGTACAACCTGGAATAGAACTACCCTGCCAAATGCATTTTAAAATATGTGTGCAAAGGAAACAATCAACAAAACTAAAAGGCAACTGATAGAATGGGAAAAGATATATGCAAATGACATATCAGATAAAGGGCTAGTATCTAAAATCTATAAAACACTCACAAAATTCCACACCCAAAAAATAAATAATCCAGTAAAGAAATGGGCAGAAGACATGAATAGACACTTTTCCAAAGAGGACATCTAGATGGCCAACAGACACATGAAACGATGCCCAACATCACTCATCAACGAGGAAATAGAAATCTAAGCCACACTGAGATACCACCTCATGCCAGTCAGAGTGGCTAAAATTAACAAATCAGGAGACTAGATGCTGGCGAGGATGTGGAGAAACAGGAACCCTCTTGCACTGTTGGTAGGAATGCAAACTGGTGCAGCTGCTCTGGAAAACAGTGTGGAGGTTCCTCAAAAAATTAAAAATAGAACTACCCTATGACCAAGCAATAGAGCTACTAGGAATTTACCCAAGGGATACAGGAGTGCTGATGCATAGGGGCACTTGTACCCCAATGTTTATAGCAGCACTTTCAACAATAGCCAAATTATGGAAAGAGCCTAAATGTCCATCAACTGACGAATGGATAAAGAAGATGTGGTTTATATATACAATAGAATACTACTTGGCAATGAGAAAGAATGAAATCCTGCCATTTGCAGCAACATGGATGAAACTGGAGGGTATTATGTTAAGTGAAATAAGCCAGTCAGAGAAAGACAGATATCATATGTTTTCACTCATATGTGGATCTTGAAAAACTTAACAGAAGACCATGGGAGAAGGGAAGGGGGGAAAAAAGTTACAGAGAGGGAAGGAGGCAAACCATAAGAGACCCTTAAATACTGAGAACTGAGGGTTGATAGGGGGTGAGGGAGAAGGGAAAGTGGGTGATGCACATTGAGGAGGGCACCTGTTGGGATGAGCACTGGGTGTTTTATGGAAGCCAATTTGACAATAAATTATATTTTTAAAAAAAGGAAAAAAAATATGTGTGCATCTTGTGGGGTGCCTGGCCAGCTCAGTAGGTAGAGCACGCGATTCTCTCAGTGTTGCAAGTTCAAGCCCCATGATGGGCACAGAGCTTGCTTTAAAAAAATAAAGTAAAATGTGTGCATTTTTGATTGTCACACTGGGGAGGAAGGAATCTACTGATAATTCACTTTCTGGGGTAAAATGTACACATCCAGTACAGAATTGTCCTGCCCAAAAGTGCTCACAGAATCCAGACAAGAAACATGAAAAAGATCTGGCTATACTTTGAGGCATTACTTATTTTGACTTGTTTTGAGAGAATAAGAAATTTCATGTCTAACCCTAACAGAATTCTTGATTTTTTTCCCCATTTCTAATCCAGTTTTCTCCCATTACAGTTAATGACAGCATCATCCACACAACTGTTCCAATTAAAATTTTTTTTTCCTGGGGCACCTGGGTGACTCAGTTGGTTAAGCATCCAACTCTTGATTTCAGTTCAGATCATGATCTTATGGTTCATGAGTTTAAGCCCCGCTTCAGGCTCTGTGCTGACAGCATGGAGCCTGCTGGGGATTCTCTCTCTCCCTCTCTCTCTGTCCCTCACCTGCAAGTGTTCTCACTCTCAAAATAAACAACCAACAACAAAAACAACGACTTGAGAATGTCTTTCCTTCTCTCCCCTGACATAGTCAGTCATCTATCATTAAATTCTCTGATCCCACCTTCAAAATATATCCCTAATCTGCCCACCTCTCTTCTACCATTATCACATCAGTTCAAACCAGCATCACCTCAAGTCTAGACACTAATCTCTTATCAACCTGGGAACCATTCTCCACACAGGAAACAGAGTCCTCTTTTACTTTTGGTTAAGTAGGCTCTTTGACCAACATAGGGCTTGAATTCATGACCCTGAGATCAAGAGTCACACACTCTAGGGGACCCAGTCAGATGTCCCTAGAGTCATATTTTAAAAGCAAAACTCAAATGCTTCCCTTCCTTATTTTAAAATCTCAGAAGACATCCCAATGGACTTTGAAATTCAGACTCCTTGTGCTGGCTCACAAAATCATAATATGTGATGTGTATCCTGCCTGCCCCTCTGTTCTCATCTTACGTCACTCTCTCTTACCTAATGAGCTGCCACATTACTGCCTTCCCTTCTGTTACTCAAACTTACCAAATCCATTCATCCCTCAAGGATTTTGCAGTCCTGTTCTCTCTGCATGGAATGTTCTTCTTTGCTAGGTCTTCATGTGGCTGGCTCCTTTTCTTTTGGAGCTCCAGCTCTGCTGAACAATTCAGAATCTCTAGAAGTGGGACTAAGCGGTTACATTAAAAATAAGCTAAAAAATTCAAATACACCGAATCTGAGCCAGTGAACTAAGCATTCTTTTCCTCGTGTCTGTAAGCAAGTTACGGATTTGTTAATAAATCTAGAAATAAGCATATGAGTATCCAATTCAAAATTGTTTTTCCTTTAGGAAAATGTCTTTCACACTCAGTGCAGACAGTGGTTATATAAGGCCACTGGAGCGGCCACCCAACAACAATAAAGAGGCTTAAAGAGAAGAGGTATAACATTCTGTGATTACAATCTGTGGAGACTTCCAGTCAGCAGCTAGCCCTGTTCCATGAAGTCATTCAGGGATCCACATTTTTCATCCTGTTGCTCTGTCATCCTGTGACATTATCACCACCTGCATGGCTGAAGTTGAGTTGACATGGGTTCTAATTGACAGGAAGAGAAAATGTGGAAAAATAATGATGTTAAGGCACTAATCCAGAACTAAGACACATCATATCTGATTATTCTATTGGTAAGAAATTAGTTATGTATCTACACCAAGCAACGTCCCCAGACAGGTAACCATGAGCCAACTACAAGGAACTATGGAAGTAGGAAGAACAGATTTTGATGGACTTTGCCACAGTGTATGTGGAGCTAGGTTTTAACACTTCAGGTTACTCAATAACATCTCTTCCACCAGAGAACGATCCAACAGATTGGAGATAGTTTGTTGCCTATGTTTCACATGAAGGCATTATGGAATCAGAGATTGTTGATATAGAAGGAACCCTCATTTGACAGATGTAAAAACAGACTGAATTGAAACACACTTACCCTCAAGTTTACAATGATCAGTAGTGGAATCAAGGCCCTATCTGTTTTTCTGATACTTACCAGAATGTAACCGTGGAAATACAACCACATCTTCAGTTTCAACATTGCCACCTCTCTAAACTAATATTGAGATGTACACATTAAAAAACTGGCTATTCATAGAACCACCTCTAAAGCTGTTTATGGGACATAGTTGAAAGCATCCTGTGATATCTCTATTCTACATATCAAAAGCAGTGTGTTCTCACTGTGTTGAATTCATAAAAAATCTTAATGATAAGAAGTAAAATCCATCCATTCTTTTCCAATAATCTTGCTTTAAAAGTACTGAAGATTTAATAATTACACATAAAATGCAATATGAATTAGCTATTCTGCAGTAGAGTTCTAGTTCTTTCAATATTTTTAAGACTTCTCATTCAAGGGTTGATTGTAAAGATAGAAACCAGGTTCTACAAACTGAAAAACTGTAACAATGTTTATGGCCTTGGAATTAATACTTGCATTTCATAGTGTTGTGAAGATTGGACAGTAAAGTGTCAATAAAGTGCATGGCACAATATAAAGCTTAGTGAGTGCTCAAAAAATGGAGGCAAAACCCAAAAGAGGAGGGCTATTTCAACAACAAAAAAAAGCTACATTTTTAACACTTGGAATGTTTTTCAAAATCTCAGCAACAACACTAATTCTCTTTTTATGAGAAAATAATTACCAATTCATTTATCAAGAATAAAATGACTCCAGATTTCTAGGGTCTGGGAAGCCAAAGGTAACCACAACTTATGGGCAACTGTACAGTCTTGGGAACATCTTAGGCACTAATGTCTGACCCACCTGTAAAAAGAGAACTTCATGGCTACCCAACATATCTCCAGGATGATAGATCTCCTTGGAATTACTGTACTGTCTTTCCCACTCAGACCAAGTGGGGTAGCTTCAGACCAGATTTTCATAATAGGAAGTTATGAAAAAAAGTCATTTTGATTAGGCTTACTTTACAAATGACTAAATTCACCTACTTCCCATCTGTAGAAAGCAGTGGGAAGAATCTCACCAGCAACTTCAGAATGAGGCCAAAGTGCAGTAAATTCTCATTCATAGTTATAAAGGTGCTGCAAATACTGAACCATTGTTCCTAGAGAAATCAGCTTCTGGTTACATTTTCATCAACCAGTCAATATATAACCTTGCTTTTTGTGTGTTTCTCTTTAAAGACACTTTAACATATATATAATGTACATCTATATCTATTCACTATATATATATAAAGTGTATGTATATATACAAAGTGTATATATATATATACTATATATATATATATTATATATAGTGTGTGTGTGTTTAATGTAAGCTCTACACCCATTTGAACTCATGATCCCGAGATCAAGAGTTGCATGCTTTACCAACTGAGCCAGCCAAGTGCCTCAATTTTTATTTTTAATATGTATCATTGATTCATTAACATTGAACTCACAACCAACAGAATTTATAACTCATGACTGAATGAAGCTTAGCTAATGCATGCATCGTCTCCATAAGGCACATCACAGCCTCTTGCACTTAGAATACAAGACAGCACTTCAGCACTACACTTGTGGCCATTTTAAACAGCAAAATCACTACCCCCCCCCCAAAAGCATAAAATATGAAAACCGTGGCACCATATATATCAAGAAAAGGACATTTGTATAAGGTATGAGAGCTAAAACATGAAAGCAGAGCATCGCCTTGTTTGACCTCAAGTAGGAATGTGCGTGACAGGCAACTCAAATTTTTGCCACTCTGTACATGGCCATAAAATGACTGCCTAGGTATTGCAAGTATGGATGTGGGGATTACAAATAGAGTTTAGTGAGTAGGCAAATTCACAAATACAGAATCCACAAACAATCAGAACTATATATGTTCTTCTTAATTGATTAATCAATATAATTTTCAAATCTAAGTCAACAATTTTGCATGTTAGAGCTTTTGTCTACCACAAGAACTAAAGAAACTTAGAGGATTCTTATATTTCTTCTTTCAAAGATTTAGTGTATATTCACTATGTGTGAAACACTTAAGTGCCAAGGATTCAGAGTCAAATAAGCCACAGTCCTTGTTATCAATATTGTTCTTATGGTCTAATTGGAGATAGACAAGTAGTATCCATGTACTGTAGTAAGTGCTATAAAAAGAATAAATAGAAGGAAAGGGTACAGGAGCACAGAGGAAAACCATCTAAATCAGATTGAGGCATCAGAGAAAGCCTTCCAGGCTGATGACACTCAAGCTGTTCTGTTGTTATTTTTAAAACTACTAGGAATCATTTAAAGTAAAGGGTACAGAAAGTGGAAAATGCACACTAAGGAAAATACATGAAAAGCCTTCAAGGTGCAAAAACCCAACTACACAAAGGGTGCACATGAACTGGGATGCAGGCAGAGAGTAGTATGCAGAGGGTGCTGGTTTAACTAAGTTAAATGGTAAGAACTTTGTTTATTCAGGGACAACTCACCAGCAAATCCCTCTCCTATAGCATCCATCTTTCTGCCTACTGCATCTTTCTCATACAACCATTTTGTAATTTCTCCGATTTTTACAAAATCTACTCTTCCCCTTCCAGCTACTACACTGTTTCTTTGCTCCTCTTTGTTGCAAAACTACTTGAGAGTTGCCTGTCCTCACTATCCCAACTCCTCTTCTCCAATTCTCTCTTGAATGCACTTCAATCAAGCATTCTCTTTCCATTACTCCAGCGAAGCTGTTCATCAAGGTCAACAATGACTTTCATATTGCTAAACCCAATATTCAATTTGTAATTCCTGTTTTTCTTGAGCTATCTGCAGCCTTTGACAGTTTATCACTCCCTCCTCCTCAGAATAATCTCTCTACTTGGCTCCTACAACACTTAGCTGTTTTTCCTCCTACCTCACTGGTCACTCATCTGTTTTCTGTGCTATTTCCTCCCCCACTAACCTGATCTCTTAACATTAGAGTGTCTCAGGGCTCAGTCTTTGAACTTCTCTTTTCTGTCCACATTCATTTTTGGTGATCTCATCTACCTACTCAGAATTTCATTGGCTCATATAGGCATCATAAACACATACCCTGAACTAAGCTCCTAATCTTTTTCTACAAAACCTGTTGCTCCCATATCTTCTAAATCTTGATGAATAGCAATTCCACCCATCCAATTTCTCAGGCCAAAAACCTTGGAATAATCTTTGAGCTCTTTCTTGCTTCGCTAGGACAACCCCTCCTCCTCTATGACATCACTCCTCCCTTCATTTATACCTAGTTCCTCAGAAAATCCAGTTAGATCCACCTTTAAAATATATCTTTTTGTCAGCTCCACTGTTTCCACCCTGGCCTGAGTTACCATTGTCTCTCATCAGGATAATTGCATTAACTTCTTAGTTGACTTCTTATAAATGATCTATTGCTGTAACTAATTATCCCAAAACTTCAGCATCTTAAAATAACAAGCATTACCCCACAGTTTTGGGGGATCCAGAATCTAAATGCAGATTCAGTGTGGGTACCTCACAAGGCCACAGTCAAGCTGTTAGTCAGAACTGTAGTCCCATCTGAAGGCTCATCTGAGAGAGGATCAGCTTCCAAGCTAATTGATGTGGTTGTTGGCAATATTTAGCTCTCTATGGGTTGTTGGACCAAGAGCCTCAGGTCCTCACTGGCCTGAGGTCACCTTCAGTTTCTTGTCACGTGGGCCTCTTTTAAAGGCACGTCACAAAATGGCAGCCAGCTTCCAACAGTGAGCAAGTGAGAGAGCAAGAAAGAACATGCAAAATGGAGACTATAACAATCTCAGAAATGATATCCCATCACTTTGCCATACTCTATTCAGTAGAAGCAAGTCACTAGGTCCAGCCCACAGTCAAGTGGAAGGGATTACACATGGGTGTGAATCTCATGAGGCAGGGATCATTGGAGATGTTTTAGAGGCTGGCTACTACAACTCGTCTCCTGCTTTCACCTTATCCCTCCCACACACACATACACAGTCTTTCCCCAACCTATCAGGTAAGGCACTTTTGTTAAATCTCAGGTACAGAACTGATATTTCTCTGCTCAAACTCTCCAATGACTTCCTACCTCACTATAAAAGCCAGAGCAGTAACAATGGCCCATAAGGCCACACACAATTTGCTGTTAAGATTTTATTTTTTAAGTAATCTCTACACCCAACATGGGGCTCAAACTTACAACCCTGAGATCAAGAGTTGCATGCTATACTGACTGAGCCAGCCAGGCACCCTACTACCTGTTACCCTTGATCTCACTTCCTATTACTCTCCTCACTCCCTCATCTCCAGCCTGCTAGCCTCCTTGATGTTCCTCAAACATGCTGCCAACTCAGAACCTTTATGGTTGCTATTTGCTATGCCTGCAAGCTTTCATCAGATGTATGCACAGCCTATTACTTCATTTCTTTAGGTACTCAGCTATCTCAATGAAGCCCTCCTTGATTACCCTTTTTAAAATTGCACATTCTCCTGTCCCCTTCCCTGCTTTTCCCCTCTCCCTGGCACTTCTCATTATATATCACAATATATATTTTACTTATTACATCTCCCCACACTTGAGCTCCATGAGAGCATTTATTTTTTTGTTCACTGCTATATTCCTGGGATAATATCTGACACATTAAGGGATTAGAGACATTTGAATGAGTGAATTAATTCTGAAAGCTCTGAGGAGTCACTAAAGGATCTTAATTAAGCCTTTTAGATAAGACATCCAGGTAACAGCAAGAAAAAGTGGTTGGAAGAAAAGTAGACTAAAGGTATATAGGAAGCCACAGCAAGCACTTAGGCAATCCATGATGAAAACTTAAAGGCAGTCAATATATCATATGGACACATAAAATAGTGATGCAAAACTTGTAAATATTCCAAAACTGATCTACAAATTCTATACAACCGTCAAAATCCCAGCAGCATTTTCTTGCAGAAATTGACAAGCTGATGCTAATATTTGTATGGAAATGTGAGGGACACCAAATAGCCAAAATTTTTTTGAAAAACAAGTCAGAGGAGTTACATTTCCTGATTTTAAAACTTAACTAACAAAGGTACAGCAATCAAGACTATGTGATTCTGGCATAAGGAAGGACATATAGACTGATGGGAATTAAGAATCCAGAAATACACCCATATATTTATGGGCAATTGGTTTTCAACAAGCGTACCAAGACCATTCAATGGAGGAAGGAATAGTCTTTTCAACAAATGGTAAGGGGACAGATGGATATTCACAGGCAAAAGAATTAATTTGCCCCCTACTTCATGCAATATATAAAAATTAACTCAAAATAGGTCAAAGGAATAAAGGTAAGAGCTCAAACCATAAAACTCTTGTAAGAAAACATTAAGTGTAAATTTTCTGACATCAGATTAGGCAATGGTTTCTTAGATTTGATATCTCAAGTATAAGCAAAAGAAAAAAATAAATTGGACTTTATTAAAATTAAACTTTTGTGTCACAAGGAACTATCAAGAATGTGAAAAGACAATCCACAGAATAGAAAATATTTGTAGATCATATATCTGGTAAAGATCTAGTATTTAGAATATATAGAAAACACAGGTTAATGTAAAAAGTAGCTCAATATAAAAATGGGCATACAACCTACTCAAATTAAATACTATAGAAATAGAAAAACTGAGCAGCAGACCAATAACTAGTTAGAAAATTGAATCTGTAATAAAAAAAAAAAAAAAAACTTCCTAACAAGGAAAAGTCCAAGACCAGATGGCTTCACTGGAGAATTCTAGCAAACATTTAAATACTAATCCTCCTCAAACTCTTCCCAAAGATGGAAGAAAAGGGAATGCTTCTACACTTATTCTGTGAGGCCAGCAATGCTGATACTAAATTAGCCAGACAAGGAAACACTACAGAAAACTACAGACCAATATTCCTGAAGAATATTGATACAAAAGTTCTCAACAAAATACTAGCAAACCAAATTCAACAGCACATTAAGGAATTCTACACCACACCAAAGTGGGAGTTATTCCCACAATGCAAGGATGGTTCAATATATGAAATTCAATCATTCTGATAAACCACATTAATTGAAGGACAAAGCCACATTATCTAGCTAATTGATGCAGAAAAGCAGTTGACAAGACTCAACACCCTTTCCTGACTTAAAACAAACTAAAAATAGAAGGAAACTATCTCAACATAATACAGGCCATACATGAAAAGCCCACAACTACTATTATATCCAATGGTGAGAGATGTAAAACTTTTCGTCTAAGAAAAGGAACAAAACAAAGATGCCCACTCTTGCCACTTCTATTCGGTATGCCACTGGAAGTCCTAGCAGAGCAAGTAGGCAAAAATATGAGAAAAAAAGGCAACTAAATTGAAAAGGAAGAAGTAAAATGATTGGTTTGCAAAGAATAATCTTTTATGTAGAAAATCCAAAGATTCCACATGGAAAAAAAAAACCACTTAAAAAAAAAAAGCAAAGACAGAGGGAGAAATGGACAGCAGTACAACTATTTGTACAGCAGTACAAATAGTAGGGAATTTTAATACCCCACTTTCACCAACGGGCAGATAACTCAGACAGGATATCAGTAAGGGAACATTGGACTTAACATGTTAAACCAGATGGTTAATACCTTGAATATCAAAAGAACTCCCTCAACAACAAAAAAATCCAATAACTCAGTTCAAAAATGGGCAAAGAACTTGAATAGACATTTATCCAAAGATATACAAATGGCCAAGTAGTATATATGAAAAGATGCTCCACATCACTAATCAGAGAAATGCAAACCACAACCACAGATATCACCTCACACCACTAGAATAGCTAACATATAAGAAAAAACGTGTTGGTGAGGATGTGGAGAAATTGGAACTCTTGTGCATTGTTGGTAGGAATGTAAAATGGTAGAATTGCTATGGAAAACAGTATGGGGGGGGGGGTCCTCAAAAATTTAAAAATAAAACTACCATATGATCCAGCAATCCCACTTCTGTGTATATATCCTAAAGAATTAAAAGTAGATATGTGCACACGTAGGTTCAGAGCAGCACTATTCACAATAGCCAAATGTCCACTGACAAAAATGTTGTATATATCTACAATGAAATATTGTTCAGTCTTAAAAAGGAAGGAATTTCTGTCACATGCTGTAACGCAGATGACACTTGAGGACATTAAGTGAAAAAAAGCCAATCACAGAAAGATAATTACTGTGTTATTGTTATATGAAGAATCTAAAATAGTAAAATTCACAAAGTAAAAGGGTGTTTTCCAGGGGCTGGAGAGTGAATACATATTTTCAATTCTCTTACCTTCTTAGGAGTGGAACTGCTGGGTCATATGCTAACCTAGGTTTCATTTATTGAGTAACAGCCAAACTGTGTTCCAAACTGGCTGCACTGCTTTATATTCTCACCAATGTACAAGGTTCCAATTTGTTCACATCTTCATCAACACTTGCTATTGTCTTTTTGATTAAAACAATACTAGTGGCTATGAAGTGATAGGTCATTGTGGTTTTGATTTGCATTTCCCTAATGACTAATGATGTTGAACATCTTTTCATGTGCATAGTGGCCATTTGTATATCTTTTTAGGAGAAATGTCTATTCAAATTCTTAACTCATTTGTAAGATGGGATGTCTTTTGTTAAATTGTAAGAGCTCTTTATATATTCTGAATACAAGTCCCATTATATTTTTAAAATTAAGGAAACATATTATACTTTTTATACCACACTTCATTAACTTCCAAAATATTTTCAAGGTAAAATACATTCTTTAAGCACACCAAATGCCACCTTAAATATAAATTGCATGAATATTTACAAATTTAAAGCAACCACTGCTTTTTCAAATAAATGTTTTCCAAGCCAAGGGGGGATACTATATATGGGGATGTATACGGGGATACACAGCTGAAAAGATTTACAGAGATAAATGCAATGTATGGACCTTATTTGAATTCTGACTTGAACTGGAAAAAAAAATTGAGACAATTTAAACTACTGACTGGATAATTACTAAGAACTTGTTAAGTGGGGTAATGGTATAGTGGTTATATTTAAGTGTCCTTACCTTTTACACATAAATACTGAGATACAAACAGGATTATTTGCTAAGTGGGACTTGCTTCAGAATAGGTCAGCATTGCAAAGGATGGGTGATATACAGATAAACCAAGATAGGCCATAAATTGATCATGCTGAAGTAGGTTAATTATTCTACTTTTGTGTAGGTCTGAAATTTTCTGTTAAAAAAAAGAAAAAACACTACTCTAATGCCCATTATGTAGAAGAGCACAAGTAGCTGGCGGTGACTAAATTGTTACAAATTTAAGAAATTCCCAGTTACCTGAAAGCGAAAGAGCTCTGGGAAACTTAAAAGGACTGTAACACATCTGTGCAGAATGTTTCTACAGTGTTTTAATTACCACCAAGTCACAGGCTAACTAGCTAGCTTTATCAACTATGATATGCACAACAGCACCAAACACCAGCCATCAGCACTACTCACCTATGCATTTCATCTCCTCAGCAGAGTTCTGAGGGACCAGAACTCCCACCGGAAGCTTATAACTTTCCTCTGTGGCTACAGAAAATACTATCTTCAGCTAAGTACATGTCTATAGTAAGTAATTTTACAGCGATCCCTTAGGCCACCTTATACTCACCCAAATTGCATACCCAATCAATGGACACGAGTTAGGATGCTAGGTATAATTTACACAGTTAAAATACATACTCACCAGAATGACTATAATAATTAAAAAAAAAAAAAGACAAGTATTCACAAGGATGTGAAGAAATTGCAACCCTTATGCATTGTGGTCGGAACATTTTTAAACAGTACAGCCACTCTGGAAAAGAGTTTGGCAATTTTTTAGAAAAGTAAACAAAAATTTTCCAACCAAACCAATAATTACACTCCTAGAAATCTACCTGAGAAATGAAAACATATGTCCACACAAAGATATATAGATGGATGTTCATGGCATTATTCATAATAACCAAAAAATACGAACAATCCAAACGTCCATCAACCGGTGAATAAACAAAATTAGTACAGCCATACAATGAAATATTATGTAGCAATTAAAGGAACTAAGTACGGCACAGTCTACAACATGAATGAACCTAAAAAAACATGCCAACAGGCTGGATACAAGACTTCCAAGTTGTAGGATTCTACTTATGTGTAATCTGTAGATGAGGAAAATTTATGAAACAGATGCTAAGTGGCTACCGAGGACTGGGACAGAGAGGGAATCAATTGCAAAGGACAATGCGGGGAACTTTTATGGGCTAATGGAAATGTTCTAAAACTGTACTGTGATAACGGTTGCACAACTGTATAAATTTACTGAATCCACGGAATTGTGTATTTACAATGGGTGAATTTTATCATGTGTAAATTATAGCTCAATAAAGCTATTTTTTTAAGTACCATTACACCAGTCTTAAGTGACTATTTTAAAGCTCTGGCTGACAGCCTAATTCATTTCATATAATTTCAATACAATGAGTTCTGATCTATTACCAGGATTAAGAACACTTTTAGCATTTGCTTGAAGCCTCAACATGCTATTTTTAAAGGATTCCAAGTACATACATACATCTCTAAACCTTACTGATCAAGTATTTCTCTTGTAGCTATGTGTCATGTTAACTATAAGATAAAATCGTTGTCTACAGCCTACATTACCATTTTCTCTTAGCCATTTTTCCCCCTAAACTTACATCCTACACTATTCCCTTTTGTAAAAATCTTGCTATTGCCCAGTGTTCTATTAAATACAAAGTTTTCTTACAGTATTTCATAATTTGAAGGAAAATTTTAATATTTATATTGAACATGCTTTCTACGTGTATACATTCTAAATATATTATCGTTTTCTTTTGTTTCATCATTAAGCCACTTACACATACTGCCTCTTCACTGTTTCAAACAATGAAGTTTTTCAAACAAATCAAGCTTTGCTTTCACTATTTTGGTTCAAAATAACTCCTTCCTTGCTTTAAGCTTAATTTGATGGGTTCTTCTTTCAAAGCAGTGCTGTCTTCTATGATCAGACCTGCTTTAACTTTGGTCTGACTCATCTCTTCCCATTCCACTGAAAAATCTGCCAAAGTGGTAATGTTTCTGATAAGCCAGACATTTTTTTTAAAAAAACTTCTCTTAGCCATTTTTCTCCAAACCAAATTTCCTATGAAATGCCATTAACCTACAGGACACAAAGTAGAAAGTTGTGGATAAAGTGGAAGAGGCACCCTGCCTGCTGTGACCCAACCTCATGGAACACAGCAGCCTCGAGGTATGGCTTAAAACCAATGCTCTACATTACAAGTCACATTTCTGCATAGCACGAATACAAAAAAATTAAACTGAAAATATCTAAACAATACATATAAGAAAAACTTGGAAGTAAATTAAAAAATACTTTTTAGAATCTCAATTTTTTAAATGGATAACCATAAAATGATTCCCCAAATAATTTGTCTTTAAAACTCCGCAAATAAAGACATTACTTTTTAGGAATTCTACCTACTACAAAGGTTGTGTACTGTTTATCTTAATTTCCTTATTTATGACAAATTAAAAAAGATCAACCGCAGAAAAGCCCAAAGCCACTTAACACTATACATTGAGTTGTTAAATAAATGAATTGGTCAGCAGGAAATGCCAATTACCCAACAGGCAGTAAAGAAAATAAGATGGCAAGAATGCTCTGGTAAAACCATTTCTGTATCTGTATTATAAGTTAAAAACAAAACAAAACAAAAATCAACCAGCACTATCTGCCTCCAGAAATCAGATACAAATCAAGCAAATATTCAACCAAAATGGTGACAAATACTAAGGATAAACCTGGACAAGGGGATTAGTACTATTAAGAATTATCAAGATTGTATTAACTACAAAATATAAACCCCTTTCCCCTCAGAAATAAAAGGTAAAGGTATCATGATACGTAACTTCATCACATTTCTATAAAATAAAAATAGAAATTATTGCTATTATGACTGTAAAAATGGAGGCAAGTAAAGAGTTTAGAAATATACTTGTTTATAATCAATTAAATGATGAGCCATAATTTGAACCCTAGTTATCACATTAAGTAGAAATCACAATTCAGGTATTGTGTCCTCAGTTATTAAGATATATGTTAAATAGTTCACATTTTAAAAACATTTTATCATTACATAATCAAATTTGATAAAATTTTATCAAAACATCTATGTATTCAATATAAATCATATTGTTAAAAGTTTTATAAAGTAACATTTAAAGAAAACTGCTGAGGTGCCAAATGATTATTTTCTATTAAATATACAACTTAACATTTAGAACTACATAAATTAATTCTTGCTAAAAGTTGATTCAGATTTACAAAGGCATACTCTGGGAACTATAATAAATTTCCCCAGCACCACTTTCCTTTTTCATTCCAAAATTCTTTCATTAGGTTGAACTTTCTTCTGTCATTCATAGATAAAAGTTACAGAAGGTTTACAATACGAAGTCTTAATAGTAACAGGTTTTAAAAAATCTAAGCAAAGTGCACATTAAACTAGCTACAACTACTCAATTTCTTGATTATCATCAAATAAAAAATAGATGAACACTTCATCACTTAAATCTTTCTGAGGAAAAAAAAAATAGTATAACCTTGCTTAAATAAGAATTCCCCAGTAGGATATTATATAAAAGATATCCCATGTTATTTTATTAAGTTCTTTCTCTCATTAAAACTTTTTAAAAGTCTAATGAACACACACTTATAATGCCATATTACACAACTACAGTACTGTTAATTAAATAAAGCAGCCCAGTATAGTTGTAAACATTTTTAAAATGTAGCAAAAATGTAGTAAACAAGACTTGGCATGTCTTTTCTTCCCAAAACTTGCCATTACAATGCTCTTTCCATGAATAATTATTCTTCCTGGAAAAGTCTTAAGGTATATTTTAGTCTTTAAAAATATTACACTGAAATAATATGTGAAAAGATTTAGTCATGGCAATTTCACTGAAGCTTTTATTGCCTCTGTTGGTAATATGACAGGGATTGTAAGAAGCACATTTGAACTTACAGAGATATGCAGATGATAGTCACTAAAGATAATCTTGATCTCAAGTATTTTTTAGATGTGGGCACTTCTAATTTTATACACTTTACTATTTAAAAAGCAGTACATTTTAAAATGTGTACCTGTTTTGACATTTGGCAAAAAGGAAACTGTACCTATGGTTCAATTTAAAACAAAGAATCCGCCTGGGGAGTTTACCAAAATGAAGACTGAAATACTAATGAATTAAAGCATTTCAAGGTGTGTGTGTGTGTGTGTGTGTGTGTGTGTGTGTGTGTGTATGTCTCAACAGGTCTCTTTCAATCTCTCACTCTTGTCAATCTCTCTCACAAACACACACACATGCACACACATACATGGCCATATGCATAAGCATTGTTTTAGTATAAAATATTCCCTGTAACCAGGCATTTATCCTCAAAATAATCACACCACATTAAACCAGTCTTCTCTTTTCAGCCCTAGTAATAGTATTGTTTAATTCTAAGATGCCATCATAGAGTGAACAACCTTAACTTTTATGCTACATAATTATATTCAAAGCTTTATGTATTTTTTGTTTATAATTACACAGTAATTATAAATGTTTAGTACCAAAATGATGACAAACACTATTTTGTTGAAAAAGGTCTTGCATTTAAAAGGAAAAGTCTGTAAACCCAAGGCACTAAGCCATGAACCAATATCAGACTTTGAAGAAAACAATTTTCTATTGGAAAAAAAAAAGCTAATGGGATCTCATTTTAAAACACAGCATACTCAAATTAATCAATCTGAAAACAATACCATAACTCAAAATCTTCCAGACAAAAACAAAATAGTACATATATATATATCTTTTTAAATTTTTCATAATTGAAGTTCGTCTTTATATTTACAAACATGAAGTCAGGAAATACTGAAAGCAGCAGGATTCTTCTTTTTTTCTTTCTTTTTTTTTTTTTAATAACCAATTCCAGTAAACTGAATAGAAATTTTCAAAATATTCTTTTGGTAGAATTATATTCTTGAGTTAAAGTTATGATTGGAATATTAATATAATATCTATGGGGAAAGCTTTCTAGTCAGTTTCAGAACTGTGTAAATAAAAAGTAGTAGTAAGATGTCACTGTTTCTTAAAATCATTTCCACATCTACATAAAAAATGTACTGCTGTTCTGAAGTACATTCCTTTGATAATTTCAACACTGGACCTTATAGAGTTGCCTGGATATACCAAGCAAAATCTTTTCCTGCTAGAGACCAAAGTCATCCAACATATGAAGTTTTCCATTTTTTTACTTGCCTTACAGAAATGTTTAAGAAAGCAATAAACCCTTCACATGTCAGGAAGTGAACAGAGAAATGAGCATCTTCAGCATGAAAGCAGTTCATGGGTCTTGTAATGAAAAAAATACACACAAGAGAGAATTCTGTTTTGACGTGAAAACTGAGCTTATTTGAATAAAACAAAAAAAGGTGAAGAAACTAATTTATGAAAATAAAAGCCAGATTGGTATTTTGCATCAAGTACATGCTTGCTTGAAAATTTTTGCTCCTGAAGTATTTGGCAACCACAGTGATCAGCAGTTAAAGGAATTTCAACAAAATAAGAAGTCATCAAAAATGGACTATTTGTCTGAAAGCAGTACCTATAAGGATTGAACTTCATGGCTCATCACAACCATTTTCAAAATTTAATTCCTACTATCTTCTTATAAATTAAGAGAATTTCATTTGTGTTCCATAGTGCGCTGACAAAAAAACCAAAAACCAAAACAAAAAATAAAACCCTCATGCCTAAATTTAGAATATTGTATTGTGTAGCACTCTAAAACATTCAAAACAAATTAAATAGTTTAACTTATTCGACAGGCATATAAGCATTTCAAAATCATAATGAAATCCAATTATGTAGTGCATAATGTAGACAGGAGTAGAATCTAACATTATGCAGACATTTTCTAAATAAAAGCTCCCTGTTAAGACAACTATATATAAACATGGGTAAGGTAAGTGCAGACTAGTTCTGTGGAACCTTTTGAAATCGAGGGTCTGAAACACAATAAATTTTTCAGGTAGGCACACCAAGTTATCCTAAAAATTTTTCACATTGGTTATTTTGACATCAGTTACTCTACTCACATCAACAATACATGTGATTTGCCCGGGAAAAAAAAAATCCCCCCAAACCAAAACACCATTCCAGATCCGGTACACTTAAATATATCACTCTCATTGGAAGTGCTATCAGCATAGTCTTTGCAACTAGCCCAAAGCATATATTTAAGAAGTTTTTATAAATTGTTTGTGATGTTCATATGTTTAATTCTTATGCCAAACTGTTTTCTGATGAAGACAGCATTGTGCTTTATGCAAGAATGGAAACCTCAAAATAATCACCATAAAGCTCCTAAGACTTATGGGAGAATAAACTAGGATGGTCCACAGATATAAGATGAAATCCACAATGTTGGAATTATAAATGTTTAGAGCGGCCCAGACTAGAAGACAAGCCCAAACCACCATTAGAAGAATGAAATACGATATGGTCCAAGATGTATCCTTAAAGTTTTGACACAACCCTCAGTCTGAATTGTGAGGATTGATCTTCAGTTCAGTCCAGCCAGCAGAAATTGACTGTGCAATTTTCCGTTGTATTTATTGTACAGACTATGTACATTCTAGAAGGTTCCTTTAGTGCTACACTGTTGTACTTTTTGTCCCAGCAATTTGAGGGCGTGCAAATTCCACAAAGTCATCAATAAGAACAGGCCATGCTCCTGGAAAAAGAAAAAAAAGTATGGGAAAGGGAAAGAAAGAAAAGCAGAAATAGGGCTAACATTTTAAGAGAATCCTTTACTTTTAAAATGCCTTCCCTATAACAGTTAAAGCATGTCATTACAAATATTCCCACTGAGAAGACTCCCAAAATTCTAGCTTTTTAGAGTTCCTACCTAACATACTTCTTGTATTCTCTCTGCTCTATTATTCCAACGCTTGATCAGCCCCTGAATAATAAATGATAACTCTCCTAGTAATCAATGAATAATATGGTTTTCTGAAGGCCCCCAAACTGGCAGCCTAAGAAATGGCCATGCTATAATGGCATGCTGCCAGCACTGAGAGCACAGTTAGGCAGGAAGAAAAAAGTTTCCAGGCATTTTGTGGCAAACTTACAAGGGAAATTAACAGCAAGTCTCAAACTCTATAGGACTAAGAGATTTTAAATTGCAGATATGCATGCCTCTACACATCCACATGCCAACCTCCAAATCAGAAAGTTCTCCAGTTTTGTGTAAGGCCTAACAGAAAGCACAATTATCACCAGATTAGACATTTCTCACTTATTAGTAAAGACTAGACATCATAATGAAAACAAAGAGAAAAAATAATATTATCTCTGGTTAGATTACATAGTTCCAGGACACTTTTAAGGAGGCCAAGGTCACTGGAGATTTCTCAAAGACTACCTCTATTCAACAGTCTCAAAAACACATCCTGCTAATTCTCAAGGGAGGCTACATAAGTATATGTGAAGAAATCAGATCACTGCCACCTCTCAAAAGACAAAGGCACATCACTTGTAGTAGATGGTAACACCATCTTTTATACACATGACAAAATATCAGAAAAGCATTCAATTGATAGGATTCAAATATCACATTTACTGAATGTCAATAGTACTATGGTAGACAGCTGAAGTGCATTGCAAATTAGACAAAGTCACTAAACTTGAGTTTACAATCAAATTCAAAGACAAGACAGATAATAAAAAACACAAAAATAGAAAGGACAGTAAGAAGAGTAATGAGTAAACTGAAAATCTAAAACATGCATGAAAACTACTCTGCCTTTCTGGAAGACAGGAGTACTGAGTTGGTATTTAAAGAAATAGAATAGAGATTGGTAAAGAGGACAAAGGCATTTTATATGTTCATAAGAGCACAAAAAATCAAAAGACAGAAATCCCAACTCTAAGAAAAACAGATGTAGACAAGAAGGTCAAGAGTGTGTGATAAAAGAAATAAAAAAAAAAAATTAAGGAAAAACTTTCATTACCTTCTTCATCATAATTAGACATGTCATCTGCAATCATTGTACTGAAGTCTAAAAGAAGATTCCAAGTATCTTTTGGTATTGATCGTTTATGATGTTCCTATTTTTTAAAAAAATAAGCAAATAACATCCAAATCACCAAAAAGTTTCAAAACATCAGTCTAAACAATGCTAAATTCAAGAATGCAGAACCACCTGTGTAATCAAGCTATGATAATCAAATTTCTCATTCTGTGTCTACTACATGCTCTGAGTTAGTCATGCTTTAAAAAACATTTTAATTTAGGGGAGCCTAGGTGGCTCAGTCAGTTAAGCATCCAACTTCGGCTCAGGACATGATCTCACGGTCGTGAGTTTGAGCCCCGTGTCAGGCTCTGTGTTGACAGCTCAGAGCCTGGAACCTACTTTGGATTCTGTGTCTCCCTCTCTCTGCCCCACCCCCGCTCATACTCTGTCTCTCTCTCTCAAAAATAAATAAATATTAAAAACAAATAAATAATATTAATTATCTTCAAAGTAAAAATGCAGAGAAAAGATGAGCTGCAGAAAACATGAACTTACCAACAAAAATTTATTCCATAAGTCTAAGAATTTAAATCTTCCATTAAGCACTAAATTCCAGTAGGCAATGGCCATTTCTAGATCTGTAATATTAAAAATAAATTATGTATTTCAAATTCCATGAATATTTATCCCTGCAAAAAAAAAACAGGTAAGACCAAAGATAGCCAAATAAATAAATAATAAATAAATAAATAAAATGAATGAATGAATGAATAAATAGCTTTTTTCCTAAATACTTAGGTTTTCAAATTTTCATACAGAGATAAGATTAAGGTTTGTATCCTGTCTCCCTCACCAATGAACAACCCTTCAGGGCAAAAAGAATGCCACTTACCTCATGGGGATGGGGGGGGTAGTTTCTGAAGTTTAAATTAGATAATGTAGAGAAGCATACTTGACTAGATTTTAAGTACTAAAATGTTAACGTACATCGATGTTTCTCAACCTCAGCACTTTTGACATTTGGGACCAAATAATTTTTTGATGTGGGGGACTGTCCTATATGACATTAGCAGCATCCCTGGCCTCTACCCAAAGCTCCACCCTACTCCCAGTGGTGACAACCAAAACGTCTCCAGACATTGCCAAAGCTACCCTGGGGTGCAAAACTGCTTCCAGTTGAGAACCACTGATGTACATCTTCAGGCTGTAATGCAAAGGACTGCTATCTACAATGACTGATCCTGGATTTCAGACACCATTAAGAATATTGATTTAAAAATTAATCAACTAAGATTTGCTTTTTTAGAAGTTTGATGAAGATGATATAAGTGGCTATTTAACTGCATGTGGAACAGAGTGAAACCATACTGCCACATGAAAGTACCATACCTGTCATGACAGAAAGACCTATGATCACTTTCAAGGAATTACACCAATTAAGATAAAGTATCAAGCTTTTTATGAGTAAATTTACATCTCTGGGTCAGAAAAAATCATATCCCAAGTAAAAGTCCTTTTAGATAATGATCTTTAAAACACTCCTGATAATCGGAAGAACCATGAGACTAGTAAAGACTCCAAAGAGGTTCACATTTTACCTCAAAAAACAATATAAAAACCATAAAGCAAAAAATTCCCCTTCTTCACTGGACCTTCACTTCTTCAAGGATAGGGACAAAATATCCCCAAACTAGTAGACTGAAACACACAGTAGGCATTCAGAAACCGCTGAAAGAATGAACTTCCTACAGTTCCATGTGCAAATGTACTACTTACCTTCGAATCCATCATTATGTCTTCCTTCAAACTCAGTGGAAAAGGTGGCACTTTTTTCTCCTATCCAAGGATAAGCCCCTAACACCACTGTTCTCAATACATCCTGCCTCTTCAAGTAATCCTGTCTACTGATTAGTTTTACTCTCTCCCTACATCTTCAACTTTGCTTTGTCTTCTGCCTTTTCCTGCTTCACAAAGAAACAGCTCAGGTTGTAGCTCCTCCCTTTAGAAAGAACTTTCTTGGGGTCTCTCATCCCCTTAACTAGCTACCCTCTTTCTCCCTCCCTTCACAGAAAATCTTGAAACAGTACATAGAGTCTTCCACTCTTATACATAATGTGCTTCTGAATGCATTTCTAAAAGTCAAATTCAGATCCCCAGGTTTTAAGAAAACTAGAAACATGCCACCAATTCCTAACCATAATACCTTTTTAATCTCTGCAGACTTCAAAGCTCTATAGACAATATTCTTTCCAGGGTCTTTAATTTTGTTCTTTTCTCTACCAACTAAACATGTAATTGTCTGCTTCAGGTGCAGTAAAATGGCTATTAGCATGCTTAATGCTTTCCTTCTTCACTTCAAATGCACTAAATTTATGAGAACTAAGCCTATTACTAGTACTAGCATTTTTTTCCTTTTCAACAAATTTTCACAAAATAAGGATAAGAAACAACAGACATAATCAAATAACTACAAACCATGAGACACCCTATAAATGCCCATTTGTCAGGTGATACACTAAGGAAAGAATCTGACAAGGGTAGAAGTGTATGTGTATCATGTATGAAGGTTTAGGTTAACTTTTTGTAATCTACATTCATTGCCCATTTCCTAACCTCCCACACACTTTTTAATTCCATAAACTAGATTGAAAGTAATCTCTACCAAATAAACACTTTTATTCCTTGATTTGACTGTCTGCCATATTAGACAAAATTGAATATGCCTCCTAGATGGTAAGGTCACTTCTTTCAGCTTTAATGATAGCACTCTATTATTTCCCTCTGTCCTGTCTTTCTCATTCTCTTTTACTGGGTCCCCTTCTTCCATTCATCCACTTGATGTTGGTGTTCTGTGATACCGTGTGTTAGCAAGAACCACTTATAATCCCTGTAGATTTTTCAAACCCTTGCCTTTTTTCACATTAGACACTTAATTGTCTTTAACAACTCCTAAATCTTGAAACTTGTATCTCTATATTTTAGATCCATATATCTAATTGCCTATGGACAACTTCAACTGGGTATCCATAAACAGCTCAAATTCAACAGAGCTCAAACTGAACTCATTATCTTCCTCTACAGACCTGCTTATTTCTTCTCTCAATGTCATCACCCTACAGTGTTTCTCAATGAAACACAATTTCGCATTGTCAAGAACTGCCCTATACACTGAAGAACATTTAGCACCCATCTAATGCCAGAAGAAACCCTCAGTCATTATGACAACCAAAAAACACCCCTACACAGTTCCAAATGTCCCCTAAAGGTGTTCGGAACTGATAAACTCCTTTCTTCCTCATCACACACTTCCAGTCAGAGTTCTTTCATTTTGGCTTCTAAGTACCTTTTAAATCTCTCTCTTCCCCATCCCTACTGGCAGGGCCAACGTGAGGGTCCTCTTCGTGTCTAGCTAAATGACCACACAGCTTCATAACCAATCATTCTTGTTCTGCCTCCACTCCTTTTAAAGAACCACAGTGTTTTCATATGACCTTTAGACATACAAATTTGTGGTGTAACTTCCATGTTAAAATTCTTCAATGTTTAAAACAATGAGATACCACTACACACCTTCTGAAATGGCCAAAATCCAAAACACTGACAGCACCAAGTGCTCGCGAGGATGTGAAGCAACAGGAACTCTCATTCATTGCTGGTGGGAATGCAAAATAGCACAGCTATTTTGGAAGACAGTTTGGCAGTTTCTTACAAAACTAAACATACTCTTACCATATGACTCAGCAATAGCCACTCCTTGGTATTTACCCAAATGAACTCAAAACTTATGTCCACACAAAAACCTGCACATGGAAGTTTACAGCAGCTTTATTTGTAATTGCCAAAACTTGAAGCAATCAAGATGTCCTTGAGTAGACAGACAGATTATATAAACTCTGGTGCACCCAGGCAAAGGAATATTATTCAATGCTAAAACAAAATAAGCCATGAAGCCATGAAAAGACATGGAGGAAAACAAATGCATATTAATATCGCTAAGTGAAAGAAGCTAGTCTGAAAAGGCTATACAATACATGATTCCAACCGTAGGACATACCGGAAAAGGGAAACTATGGAGACACTAAAAAGATCAGTGGTTGCCAGGGGTTAAGAGGGAGGAAAGGATGAACAGGCAAAGCAGAGGACTTTTTGGGCAGTGAAACTTCTCTGCATGATGCTATAATCATGGACACAGGTCATCCTATGTTTGTCCAAACCCACAGAATGTAGAACATCAAGGGTGAACCCTGATGTAAACTTGAACTTTGGGTGATAATGGTGTGTCAAAATAGGTACCACTGTAACAAATGTACCACTTTGGTGAGGGATGTTGATAATGGGAGAAGCTATATAATGTGTGGGGGCAGAGGGTATATAGAAAAATCTCTGTACCTTCTACTGAATTTTGCTGTAAACCTAAAGCAGCTAAAAAAGTAAAGTCTATTAAAATTTTTTTTAACTCTGCGATTATTTTTCTATTGCCTTTAGATAAAATCTACGACTTCCAGTTAAATGAATTTACTTGCAGTTCCTCAAAGGTGCTATGTCGCTCACCTCTGAACAACTGAAGTTGCCCATCTCTCCACAACAGACGTGGCTTCTTTTTCTTTTGGCCTTGGAAACATACACTCATTCTTCAAGACTCAAAAATTAATCATTTTTGTGAAGACTTTTTACAAACTCACCCAGACAGACTTAAAATGCTCCTGACTTCATGCTCACAGACTAACAAGTCGATAAAAATATTTTCCAATGAAAAGGGAATACCTGAAAAGATTTAGTAAGTTTGGGGCACCTGGGTGGCTCAGTTAGGCATCCAACTCTCGATTTCAGCTCAGGTGGTTATCTCACAGTTCGTGAGTTCAAGTCCCACATCAGGCTCTGAGCTGACAGTACGGAGCCAGTTTAGGATTCTCTCTCTGCCCCTCCCCCACTTGCTCTCTCTCAAAAAAAAGAAAAGAAAAAAAAGAAAAAGATTGTACAGGGATAAAATGTCAGTTGCCACAAGTATAGGAAAAACTGCCCTTTAGATAGAATTGCCTGAGTGACAAAGAGAACAGCCTAGCTAAAGAGAAGTGGTTTAAAATAGGAGTTTACAGTTGAGCCTCTTAAATCCCAACTCTACCACTAGCTAAGGCAACTTGGGTAACTGAGTTCACCTCTCTACAATTCAGTTTAAAATAAAGGGTACGGGCGCCTGGGTGGCTCAGTCAGTTAAGTGTCTGACTTCAGCTCAAGTCATGATCTCGCAGTTTGTGAGTTCGAGCTCCGCGTCGGGCTCTGTGCTGACAGCTCAGAGCCTGGAGCCTGCTTTGGATTCTGTGTCTCCCTCTCCCTCTGCCCGCCCCTGCTCACACTCTGACTCTTTCATTAATAAATAAACGTCAAAAAAAGAAATTTTTCTTTTAAAAAAAGGGTAATAGGGGGCCCGTGGGAGGCTCAGTTGGTTAAGCATTTGATTTCGGCTCAGATCATGATCTCACAGTTTGTGAGTTTGAGCCCCATGTCAGGCTTTGTGCTCACAGCTTGGAGCCTGGAATCTGCTTCAGATTCTGTCTGTCTCTCTGCCCCTCCCCTGCTCTCTCACTTTCTCACTCTCTCGAAAACAAACATTAAAAAAATTGTTTTTAAATAAAGGTAATAGTACCTACTCTCACAGGGGTGCTGTAAGGATTACACGAGTTAATACGAGTTAATTAAACGAGAACAGTGCCTGGGAAATAAATATATGAGTCCTTACTATCACTATTATTTATTTTTAATAATTTTTAAAAGTAGTCTTATAGATTCTGAAGCAGTATAGGAAAAGAGCAAAGTGAGCAATTAGGTAATAAGCAACAACAATAGTTAGAAGGAAAAGACAGAGAAAAAGAGAAGCAAATAACAGCATTGCCTAAAACTGAGATATTGCAGAATGAATTCCTAAGCCCTTTAAAGTAAAATTAAAATTGCAAACAGAGGTAATCCCAGTGTCAAGCAAAATCCACAAGGGCAACGTGGAATTTCACAAAAGGTGATGAACTGAGTCTGAATGAACATGGAAATGAACTGAGACTGGATCCAAACATTGTCTGTAAAGGAAACAAAACGTTGCCAACTCATGAGAGGATGGAATGGTGATTAACAATCCTATTCACAATGTCTTTGTTTACTCAGAAATATCTTCAGGTAGCACAACATAATATAAAAGAATATAGAATATGGAGTAAGATCAGAGACTGAGTCCCAGTTCTACCAACTCTAAAGTTAAGTGACCTTAACTTAGTAAGTCAGCCTCTCTGACCATGAATTTCTCCATCTTTACAATGAAAAGGATAATAGGTTTTCAGTTAGCTCAAACGGCTTTTACAAGAACTAAATGGGATTATATAGATGAAAATGTGCTTTAAAAATACTCTATAAAAGTATTTCTAAATAATAAAGTAAATGTCTAGCAAATAATCTTAAAATGTTTTAAATCAACTGCACAGGTATAAGATTCTAGCTGAACCACAGTTCACAAGAAAATAACCTATGAACTTTAGTCTAATACAAGTTCAGGAGTGTCCTAAACATGACATGGTTGCTAAAGAACAAATGTAATTTCTGACTAAACAGAATGGACAGTCTCACAAAAAAGAACAGAGTCCTGGTGCTCTCTATTACAAACAACCTCCTTCAAGAGTATTACGTTCAGCTTTAAGTAAGAGTCTATTTTGAGAGAAACTGACAAATTGGAAATGTGCCTGAGAGGGGATAGTAACAAGAATAACAAAGCTCTTCTCAAATGAAGAACAGTTAAAGTAATTGGAATGTTGACCCAGAAGAAAAAGAAGGGGTTAAGTGACAGCAATCTTTCGATGGTCAGACTTCCTCGTACTGCAGGGGAGGACAAATAAGCGCAGTGGAAGAAAGATGTTCACTTCATAAGGAAGAACTGTGTGGTAAGAAGTAGGAGTATTCTGTGACAAGAATGGACCACTTCCTAAAACAATGTGTGTCCAAAGTAGAAACTAAATGAGCATCAGCTATGGATGCAACTTTGGATAGGTTTGAAAGGTATTTCATAAATTTTCTAATTTAAGATTCAGAAGACTACCAGAAATGGCAGGTGACTGAAGCAGACGGTGACAGAGGAAGCACCCTATCCTGGTGTCAAAGGAAATCAGGTGTCAAGGAAAATGAGGAAATATGGAAAACACCAGCTCTCATTATAACTAGCACAGCTATTTATAAATAAACCACAGTGCTGTCACTGTCACTCTGCCAATTTGTTTTGGGCCTCACCTCCTCTCCTATGATCTTCTAATTCTTCCCTGCCAAGTACTGTAATTTAAGAGTCCTGTGAGCCCTTAGAAAGGCTGTCAAGAAAACTGTTTTCTTTTTAATTAAGTTCTTCAACTAAGCAAGTCATTACATTTCCTGACACACAACACCAATGCAAAACAAAGGGAGAAATTACGATTTGTCTATTACATTTTTTTCTCTTTTACATTAAGAATTTTTTAGTTATGGGCTTACAGAAAAAATTGAGCAGAAAGTACAGACAGTTCCCGTATACCTCCACACCCCCCGTTTTCCACTATTTTTAACATCTTGCTTTAGTGTGGTATATTTCTTACAACTGATGAGCCAATGTGGATATACAAGTATTAACTAAAGTCCATATTTTACATGGACTCACTTTGTGTTATATATTCTATTTTTTCTTTATATTCTAAATGTGGGATTAAACACACATAACAAAATTTACCATCTCAACCATTTCTAAGCGTATGGTTCAGGAGTGTTGGGTGCATTCACATTGTTGTGCAACCAATTAATGGAACTCTTTTTTCTGCAGAATGAAACTCCATACCTATTAAACAATTAATACAATTTTCTTAAGCTCAATACTTATTGGGTAATAAAATAAATTTTTAAATCTAATTCTGTACAGTCTTTTTTGCAATTTTCCCTAGAATCCAAAATTCCAATTTAGTATCATGTTAATATATCCAATATCTAGTAAAAATTTTTTTGCTTTATTTTTACCAGATACAATAAAAACTAAGATTCAGTATCAAAACTATATATTCACTCCAAAATATCATTATTTCCGTGCTCCAATAAGGGTTGGGGACATAACTAACGAAATAGACTCAGCCCATTTAAGTCAACATTTTATATTTGTAACATTTTGTTTAATCTTATCAAAATATTATGCTACCTTTCTAAACACAACAAAAATAATTATTTTAGTGTATACATGTAAATTCAAAACCTGTAATCAGTTTTTATTTGTGGGAAGGAAGGAAGGAGGAAACTAGAAAAAAACAGCCCAGTTAACTGATGGTCACAGATAATAAAGAAACTAACCCTATATATTAACCATCCAGCTTATTTTGCCTACAAAATTAGGTAGTTTCCTGCAAGAAGAAAATTCAACCTAAACTGAAGAATCAGTTGGAAATGAGGCTCATTATCTGTCATTTTGCTTTACAGATATTTTGTAAATCTTCAATCAATTCAATCATGTTCAGTCACTCTTCAGGCCAATTCTCCAACACTAATGTTGCACATTTATCCCTTCTTCGCTAGCTTTCAACCACTTCCTCGGTATAATCCCTATTCACATAGTCCTTTTCTCAATGCTTTTTCCCTCTAACTTAAAATATAAAGAAGGATTAGTACAAGAGGCCCCTATTAGCCTCTCCAACTACTGTATCTTCAAAATCAAAAGGAAACTCACTTCCATCCCTGGGTAAGTAATTTAACCTTCCTGTGCGTGTTTCCTCATCTGTAAAATAAGGATAAAAAAATGGCTTGCACTCCATGAGTATGTATCTGGCAGGCACATGCCAGGTGATGAATTACTGAATGAAAGAATAACTCTTAAAACCGCTAAACATGAAATGAAGAAGCGTGTGTACTTAGCACACTGCCAGGCACACTGCAAGTGCACATTCAATGGAAGATACTGCCATCGTCAAAATCTTCAGTGCATCCTCATTGTCCACAAATTCCAATTTAAACATTTCTGTCCTGTTTGTAAAAGAAGCCTCTGGTTATCGAGCCTTACATCTCACCAACTTAATCTCCAAATAAGCATTCCCACTAACATCACATCAGTGTTTTCTCTCTTCTACAAAGAGGCCAAGCTTATTTCTCAAGTTTGAGACATTCATTCTTAACCATCCTCTCAAACACCTTTTATCTTCCCTTGCCTAGCCAAATACCATATCCTTTAGTTTAACATCCCATCTTGCCCAGGAAGCACTTCCCAACCATTCCTCCTTTTACTCATTTCTTCTTTTACCTAACACACTCTCACACACGTTTATTATTGTGTCTTACCTATCATTAAATCTTTCTAGGTAAACTGTAAATTACACTGTAGCTTTTACTTCCATACCCCCTAGCCATCCCCAAAGCAAGTGGATGGATATTACATACAGCATAAATTGATTGGCCTAAACTGTTAACAGTGGAAGATTATGGATAAGATTTCTGGATAAGATTATAAATGATAATCATCACTTTTATTCTTTCTTATAGCTTCTAAATAAGTCCTAACCAAAAAGAATAGATTTCTCTGGCACTCTATGACTCAGAAATCTTACAATGCCATTTCTACAGATCCACGCTGAAATAACTTATGATCCTATGATCCTATAAGATCTTCTAGATACTATATAAAATATATATAAGTAGATAAATGTACAAATGTATATCAGAATTTTTTTATTTTCTATATTGCAGTTCTTAAAAAAAAATCAGTAGTTCAGATATGGTATCCAGGGTAACTTATTATTGAATGTCCATGGTATTTTCTGATTAACTAGAAGTTCATTGTTTCTGTTTTCCAATAATTGGTATTTTCACAATGACTTTATGCTCAAAACACAAAACTTTCTACTACGAATCAAAAGTGACACCATCAATGTATTTGAATATATTTGAGACACCAATATAATTTTTAAAAATTCTTACCTAATCCTTTTTGTCCTGGATTCTTTGCAAAATTAAAGGTAAACTGGTAAAAATCCTTAAATCGTCCTGGTTCTTTCAATTCTTGTTCCATCTTGGGTATCTGGGCCTTTAGTTTTTCTATGCTGTCACATCTACATTGTAAAATTAAGAGTACAAAAGATAAGCTTTTTCACTATAAATTAAGGACTAAATTTACTCCTATGACAGCTTATGTTTCACAGAACTTTTTAAAAAAATCAGTTAGTTGAAGTTTCATCCTTTTAGGGGCGCCTGGGTGGCGCAGTCGGCTAAGCGTCCGACTTCAGCCAGGTCACGATCTCGCGGTCTGGGAGTTCGAGCCCCGCGTCAGGCTCTGGGCTGATGGCTCAGAGCCTGGAGCCTGTTTCCGATTCTGTGTCTCCCTCTCTCTCTGCCCCTCCCCCATTCATACTCTGTCTCTCTCTGTCCCAAAAATAAATAAACGTTGAAAAAAAAAAAATTTAAAAAAAAAAAAAAAGTTTCATCCTTTTACATTACATAAACAAGAATGGGGTTAGCTAGAGGAAGAAAAGGTCTGGAGTGATTCAATATCAGAATTACTATTTTTAAAAGAAATGAGCTATTACTTCCAATTATGTAATTCACTGGACTATCAACACACCCAAACTGTAGGAGTCAGCTGCAGTGAACAAATGAGAATGTACGGTAATCACAGTAACAATCATTAGATTAAACTGTAGCGGATACTCTTTACATGGTAACAGGTCACGAGTCCAAGTCCTCACCACTTGCTTAGGTGAGGAAGGAAGCATTCCTTTGAAAATGCGTTGTTATACAAAGCCTAATAGTAAGTATCAGCTGAGCCCCCTTCCATCTCCAACTGGTTATCTCAAATCGGTATTAAGCTTTTTCTACACTTGCGTTCAATTTCCAAGGAATTGAAAGGGTCTCTTCTCTGTACCCATCTTACTTTCCATAAAATAGCCTGAGGGCAAAAATACTCTGTACGAATTCCACCAACCCATCATCCCATTTTCCTTCTAATCATTTCTGCTTTTATTTCCCTTCTATGTTCTTTAGAACACCTTCCAGCTCATTAGTTTGTAGATGACAATTCTGATTTGGAAGTTCATTACATTTTATGTGAATTCAGTTTCAAATGGAAAAGGAGTTCTAATGAAACCTGTCCTAGCATAGAAAATTCCAACAAGTTCAGGATAGGACTGGCTTGGGAGGTAGAACACAGTGTCTAGGCCAGCTATTAATTTATTGCTCCTCAGCTTTAAACCTACCCTTCTTTGCCCTATTTCATGACTATCTGCAGTCGACTACTAATCGTTAAGACAGTTTTTCTTAGAGCTGGCTCACTGGTAGGTTCTACCAATAGAGGGCGATGAATGGATGGAAGAAGAAGAAGGACCTTTTCCTATCCCAGTTTGTTTTCTGCAGAGAGCAAGGGTTTGAGTGTGCTCGGAGCTCCCAGCAGTGTTCACCAATGGTGGCAACTCACAGGGCCCCGCAGCAAGTGGCCTCTAGCCAGTTTCTTCTCTACCAGAGTGGCAGGCAAAGCAAGCATCACAGGCACCGTGTTCCTGCAGCAGCCACACCCTCTCCTCTGGAGGTCTGAATCTCAGCCTTGCAGGGATTTCTAGGTTCCTTCCTAGTTCACTTCCCTCAGCCACAAGGATGGCATGGCAGCAGCTTCTTGCAACTGCCACCGCTGTTATTACTTTGAGTTTTCTTTTTACCCCTTTTACACAATACAATGATTTTAAAAAAATTTTCTGTTCAAATTACTGCCATGGTTTTTGTGTTGTCTGGACCCCTGACTGATTACAATGTCCCTCAGGCTCAAGAATCAGAATGCCTGGGTTCAAATCCTGACTCTAATCTTTAACTAGATCCTTACCTAATTTTATAATTTCTCTGTACCTCACTTTCCTCATCTCTAAAATGGGTCTATAAACACAACTTCTCTAACAAAATTGTTGTGAGGAGGCAGGTGAAATACTAAACTTAGCATTAGTTCCTGAAATAAAATGAATGTTCAACAAATGTTAGCCATTATCACTCATCATCCACTAAAAACAGAAAGGGCAGCCTGTTACCCATCCATAGACTGAATACTTTTTCATATTCTCATTAAATAGAGACAACTAGACACCGTAAGTAAAATCTCTACCCATGACCTTTTAATGTATTGGTCCCAAGACATTTAGCTAATCAGCTGTCAAGGTATAAGTGGAACAAAAAGTGATTATAACTTCCAAGATTTTACATTCTAGGAGTTTGTTTATAAATTCAGAGTTCACAGAACCTCACAATGAGAAATGAATTATAGCTTGCTCATTCCACTTATGAATGTTAAATATTAAAGCATAGTGATTTATTTTAATGCTAATGAACCTCCCCCTTACAAACAAACGATAAAAGTATCGATAAAAGGAATAGGGTGAACTACACAGATAACTTGACAAACCCAGAAAACTATGTAACATGGGAAGGAACTAGTATATTTATACCAATGTTTGTAGGCTGGTAAATTTTAAAACTGACATTTAAAAATTCACAACACAATTCAATTCTACATAGTAATTCTCATAGTAATATACCTAATTTCCTGTGGTAATAATATACTCACCCTAACTCTGTCATGCCATCCATGAACTCCTGTTTGGAGAACTCGCACTGTGTTGCTGCTCTGAACTTCCACGCAATGATCAACACACTAATACTGGCTGGATCGAGTGCCAGGTCATCACAGAACTGCTGTATACCATCTATTCCAATTTTATTTTCATCTTGAGGATCTTTAAAAATAACAGTGCAATAGTAAATCAGTGTTATGCCTATAACCAGAAAAAGTAATGCTTTTTATTCCATTAAAAAAAATCACAATAGATCAGAGATATGAAATGATAATATTCTAACAGATATTTTCCCCCTATATTATTTAAAGCCAGTTTGTCCCTTAATTAGCAATCTTAAGATGAACAGGAGGATACACACACACACACACACACACACACACACACACACACACACACGGGCATTTGATATTTAAAAGTTCCACTTATTCACTAATTCATTTAATCATGTGAAAGAATGTCCCATACTCACACACATTCAGAAAATCAGATGCTCCTGTACAGGAAAAAAGGATTTTTTTCTGAACATATCCATATTTTGTTTAAGTAGGCATTCTAAGTTTACACTTATGGGGGCACCTGGGTGGCTCAGTTGGTTAAGCATCTCTGACCTTGGTCTCGGCTCAGATCATGATCTCACAGTTCATGGGTTCGAGCCCTGCATAGAGCTCTGTGCAGACGGCATGGAGCCTACTTGGGATTTTGTCTCCCTTTCTCTCTGCCCCTCCCCTGCTCGCTTGCTCATTTGCAAAAATAAACATTAACAAAAATTGTTTCAATAAATTAACACTGTTATGTACAGAATTTGTTTTCTTAGAGCAAAGTTCATTTTACTATGACAATCATTTCTTAAGAGAAAATCAGAAAAACTGTAAACTCTGCAATTCAATCCCAATCTCAACAATATACGCATCTGTTGTCCAAATTAAAGAAAAAATTCAATTATCGATATTTACTCATCAGACAGCAAAAATTTTTAATGTAATAAAAGGAGAAAGAGGCACTCATATAGTGTGTGATTGTATGTGATTTTATAACATCTCTAGGAATAAAAAACACGCATATCTTTTGACTCTGGGGGGTGAGTTAAGGATAAAACATAATCCCACTTTTGGAAAATTTTTGAAAGAAACTGTACACTATTTCTGTATAAACATAAAAGACGTGGAAGGACCTACACCAGGCTATTAAATTATTGGTTCCCTGAGGAAAATAAAGAAGGAGAAACTATTAGCTTTTTCTTTATTCATTATATGTTGTTTACCTTTTTAAAAGTGAATATAATTCTTCAAAGGTTGTTAAAATATGCAGGTTTTCTTAAAATTGGTTCAGCTGAGTTTTATAAAAATGAGGGGGAAAATCCAGGCCCCCAGTCACTATTTTCAAATTGGATCATGGGGGATAAAAAAAGAGGGAAGATAAGGGAAGAAGAAATAAAGAGGCTAAGAAGAAATTTTAGTGAAAAGAAGAAAGTAATTTCTCTCAGATCTCTTGAAGTAATTCTGAGATCTACAGAGCTCTGCAGAACACATCCACCCAATTTATATTCTATGTCTGTCTGATTTCTCACAAGAAGCATGCAACTGTGGAAAACCTGGTTCAAAACATTTAGTCATAAGCACTCACCTTTGTATCTATTGTATAGTTGTTCTAACTTCTTCCTGTCCAATGATCCTTTTACACTCTCTCGTATATAAAGTTCAGGATTTTGGAAAAAATTGTCTGTTGCAACATCTAACTTCCAGTCATTTTGAGACAGACAACTTACTGCTGTTTTTTCACTAGATTGTGTGAAGATCATAAACTGACGAACTTTATCCTTCTGCGATGATTTCAACTTGTTCTATTGAAACCAGAAAATAAATTGAAACTCTACGTAACATCACAGATGACTAAATATTTCTATATGGCTGACCATTCTTAGTAATACTTTTCCTCATAAAATATTAAAATATTTTGAGATTTATTTTTGATCTGTCAATCAAAAAGACAAATTTTTTAATGTGAAACGCAAAATTTGGTATTATTTTACAGAAAAAAATTAAAAAGTAAAGGAAATTCAACCACCTACATTTCTCCTAAAGGTGGATCCTGATCACATATATAAAGGCTCTAGAAGGGAAGTATAGCTAACTCTCACAATCTTGACCAAGCACAAAGCTCTAAAGGGATACAGAAGGAGTGTTGGGGAAGAAAGTGACATTATCTAGCCAGCCAGAACAGTCACTGACCCCAGGGAACAATGAGATTAACAGGTGTTAGCTGCAGTCCTAAAACCCATTATAAAGGATAGAGGGTACAATTCTCCCAACCCCGCCCCCTTGTTTTCTTGCTATTTTACCAAATGTGAAAAAGCAACGAAATATGAGTACCCTACATTTCTCCTGGCGGTGTTCAGGAACCAAGATAATTATCAAGAGAATTTCCTCATATTTGCATTCAAATAGAAAGCAGTGAAATATGAACAAGTACCCTGGATCCTTCCAATGAAGGTAATTTTTAATAGAATTCTTCCTTTTTGCCCCTGAAAGAATCACCTCTTTCCTTCCACCTGAGCCTAACAGAGGCACTCTCCAAATAGCCTGTATACTGTAATAACCTCTTCCCACTTGCCTTATGTTGACACAGATTCATTTCTCATCTGACCTGAACCCTAAGCAAAATAAAGCAGGGCAATTAGACCCAATACTCTCCCAGTATCAAGAACTATGTTCTCCCTCCCTTCCCACCCCAATCTGGTCTACTCCTGTGCAATTTTAGCCTCCTCACTATTATTCTCCCCCCTACCAAGTCCTTAACACCATCTCTCAGCAAAATACTTGGGTTCCTGCCGAGCTACTACTGGAAGGGGAAAAAAGCACATGAGTAGGACACACATTAATAGATAGCAACTGTTCTGTAGATGAAGCAACACATCTGAGAACCCCAGAATCTTTGATCTAGCCCAAACTGATAGATCACAAACCTCAATCCCCTGATTGTACAGATGAGAAAAGAGACCCAGAAAGTTAAGGAATTTGTTCAAAAATCACCCAGGTTATTATTAGTAGAAATGGGACATGAACAGAAAGATGTCATGAATCTGAGTCTTGGTAATCTTTCCATAAACCACACTGCATGCTGTACATATTTATAAGCTTTTTGAGATTTTCAAGAAAAAGACTACCAAAGTCTAAACCCAGGATAGGTTCCTGATAGGCCAAGAAGTAATAAGCAATTCCATTCCTGCAAAATATTTCCACCTATTACAGAGTAAAAATAAGAATATGTAAAATCAAATATGAAAACCAACCCCATGTCTTGCAGTATTAAAACTGTTTATGCCCTGGAGTCTGATTTGTCAGCCACACTCTTCTCTCTCTGTAAATATGTTATTGTTTAGGATTACAGATTAAAATTTCAACCTCTGTTCTCCATTAAAGAAACTACAAATTCACTAACTTCCCGTTACTTTAGTAATAACTTTAGTATAACTTTAGTAGTAACTCTGGAGACCAGATTAATTTGTACCACATTATACAACCCATCTCTCAGATGTCTAGGATTCTTTGCTTTTGAAAAATGTCTCCTCGTGATTTACTATTCAATTGCAACAAACCCACAATGAAATCAAATGCCAAGGAAGATACCAGTCTTATAGGAAACCACGTTGATTTGTTATTAAAAACTATTTTTAAAATGAGTATGCTTTTTTCCCTTGAGAGATATAGTATACTGACATATGTTTTAATCCTTCTTTGAAGAACAGAGAAGTATCTGACGGTCACTATGATCATCAGTGACCACTGTATAATGTTGTACAAAGTGTTGGGAAATTAACCTGGAAGTACACAGGCCACATCCAGGAAATTGCTTTTTAATTAAGCCTGAATTAACCTCTCTGTATTAACTTTTTCCCATCCTCCTAAAAGTTGGAGGCAGAAAAATAATCAGGATTACTTGGAGTTTCATCATACAGTATTAAATTCAGTGTTCTGCTCTCTGAAATTTGAAACATTTTTGTTGAAGAGAGCAAGGAGAACTATAGCTTAAGTCACTTCTGCAAGCCAAAAAGAACTGTTCAGCTTATAATGACTTCCTGCCATAGTGCCAGATATTAGAAAATTGGGGGAACAAAGATAAAAAATCCTCTTACCCACACAAACTAGTAACAAAATTATACAAATGAATCATTTAACTCCATATCTTATTTGAAAAAAAAGTATATGTAATAAATTATGCCTACATGTAAATTAAACTATTTTAACTGGTTTAAATTTCTAGTATGTGGGGCAATATCAATACATTTTAAGAAAAAGGGCTGCAGCTATCCACTTTCAACACCATAAAGGCTAATGAATGATACCTGGTGTAGAACTGACTGGATGGGTTCCTGATAGGCCAAGAAGCAATAAGCAATTCCATTCCTGCAAAGTCTGGTAAGTACCCTCCCTTTTTGTACTTAAAATGTACTCTTACCACTTTTCTCTCAGTTCTCTGTGCCTAGAATCAACCTTAATCATGTGTTTCCCCTCTACTAGGGAAGATCCACTCAATTCCGTAAACTCAAAGGCTGTCCTAGAGCAAAGCTAAAGTGTACTACATACAGCTGCCCCTTCCCACATCTCTAGAGCCCTCTAACACTCCTACTTTATTCCCCAGGCTACATGGGAGTACCAAGCAAAGTTTTCTGATTTTGAGTATGGCATCAAAGGTTTAAATTTCTATCAACTTAAGGAAGAGAAAAAGGGTATTTAACCAGCAAAAAGAAAATTATTTCAAAGGGGATAAGAGGGTGGACAGAAAACTGAAAAAGAAAAAAACAGATGGATTTTCTCTATTTCTACTACAAATGCAGTGGGGATCTTCCTAAGAGCAAAAACATGTGACAACTACAATGATTCAGCACTCATAAGTATATGTCATTCACTTTAAGATTTATTTAAAAGGAACACACTAGATAAAGCATTAAATAAGATGAGACAATACAATCTTCAGTACTCAAATATGAAAATTATCTAAATATTGTCAAATTTTCAAGGAAATTCAAGATTGAAATAAGTAAAATGTATGAAATATAGGATATATTCTGATTATTTTTAATTCTAGCAAAAAAAGAGAGAGAATGGAGGCAGGGAGGAGAGAGGGGAGGGGAATAGAAAAAAAGAAGTGTTGTCTTTTGTAACAGAAAGTTAATTACAATTGTATGTGGTTACCAAAGTTAGAAATATTACTATAATCTGGACAGTAAAAAGCACTTATTTGCTCATCTTTCCAAAATAAAAAATGTGGTAATCAACACATTGTTTAATACTTAAATCCAGCACATGTCTGCAATTTTTTTCACTCAATGTATGAAAAAATTTTTTTAAGAAATTTATGAATCACATTTAAAATAACAGTTTATCTGGAAAACAATAAACACAATACTCTGGACGTAGCCAAGTTATCATGTAGTCAAGTACATCTTACCACTGATCCTATAAAGTCTATAGCGATAGAAGAATGGAGACAGAAATGCTCCACAAATAAAAATAACAATGATCACGAATTTCCAGGAATAAAAATTTTTATTTCCACGAATTTTTATTATTATTTCCACGAATAAAAATAATGAACATGTAGAAGTATTTCCTAGTCAACTAAGTCCTAACAATTCCAAAATGGAAATGCTTTTAAGCAATATTTTTTAAGCAAAAAATTAAAACACATTTATATCTATTATTCTGAATTTTCAACTTCTCACCCTTGAAGTTTCAAATTCAGTCTGAACTCCAAAAAGAAAAATACCAAGGTCTTTATATTTTAAGTGAATTAGTTTTCTAACTCAATTCTAGTTCTCTCAGGATTTGATGAACCTAGCTCCCAAAGACCATGCTTTAAAAAAATCAAAACACTGTTGGGGCGCCTGGGTGGCGCAGTCGGTTAAGCGTCCGACTTCAGCCAGGTCACGATCTCGCGGTCTGTGAGTTCGAGCCCCGCCTCGGGCTCTGGACTGATGGCTCAGAGCCTGGAGCCTGTTTCCGATTCTGTGTCTCCCTCTCTCTCTGCCCCTCCCCCGTTCATGCTCTGTCTCTCTCTGTCCCAAAAATAAATAAACGTTGAAAAAAAAATTAAAAAAAAAAAATCAAAACACTGTAATGATCACCCATAGTTCTAACAGCTGTGTATAGCTTCTCATGGGTTTACTATCTGATTAACAATTTAACTTCACCTGAAACTTAGAAGAGCTAGTTTAAGTCCAGAAAAACCATACCTTCCATGTATGATACACAGTATTCAGCAGATATAACCAAACGTTACCCATATCCCAAACCATTCATCTATGAAAGACTTTTCCATAAAATTACAGGTCTGAAGTCAAAAGTGCAAGGAAAAAAATCAATTCAACTTATGAGACTACCCACTCCTGGAGAAGACTTTCACCTAGGGGCAAAGTTCTGCAGGAAAGCCAGACTAAGAATCTAGGTAGGAGAAGCTAGAAATCCTCTTCCCCTCTACCTGCACAGAGAGGCAATATATGATTAGCGTAGAGTAGTGCAGACTCTCAAACCAGACTGGCAGGATTTTAATCCCACCTATGCCTCTTAATTGCTGTGTGACTTTGGGAAAATTACTTAACCTCTCTCTGTGTGCTTCAATTTCCTCATCTGTAAACAGGGTGTGAAGGTTACGTAAATTCAGGCTAAACTCTTAGAACTGTACCTGGCACATATATGGTAAGGAGTCCTTTCAAGTCCATGAAGAATACTACAGAGAAAAAATAATAATTGTATGCAAATAGAAAAATATGATTAACAATCAATCAGAAAACTAGCAACTAACATTTGAGTTCCTAGTGGGTGCCAACACTGCGCTAGGCATTTAAATTACTAACAATCCTTCAAGGTCGTTATCACTGATTCCATTTTACCAATGAGAATACTAAGCCTCAGAGTTCAATTTATCTAAGGACAGACTTCTATAAAAAGTAGTGGAGCCAGGAATGAAACCATGCTGCCTGGCTTCAAAGGCTTGCAGTCTTTCCATTTACTCTATATTATCATCAAGTGAAAGAGAAAACAAAAAGTGCCAAAGTGCAACCACTGACTAATTATGTGTGAACTGGAAGGAGGAAGGGAATTGTGAGCTGGATTTTTTCACCTATTTTTATGGAAAAGTTAAATAAGTAATCAATTGACCTTTCCCCATTCTAATGTAAACAATTTGCATTCTGACTAAAAAACTGTCCATTAAGTATTCCCTCACAACCTAACTAAAAGGCTAATTTAGGGATGAAACTTCCCTTTTAGAAGTTTTTAAGGAGAGAAGAGGGTGATGGGTTATTTTTTAAGAAAAGTTAATTTTTTTAAAAAAGTAATTCAACAGGAAGAAAAATGTTTATTGTCATGTCATAGTCTATTTTTAAAGATAACCACAATCTACAGTTTTAAATGTACAAAGATGGAAAACTGGGGGGGGGGGGGGGGGGCACTGAAACTCAGGATTTCCTTTTCCAATGACAAGGCTTGAAACCCAGAGAAAATACAAATACATGTATAGGTTATGCCCCCAAAATATAAGCAAATGAGTACAATTTCAAATATTCAGCAAAACAAAAACCAGTATTATTTTAAATTATAATCTGCAGTTTAGAATAATTATTTATGGTTAGGCCTATGCCTCTTACCATTCATCCAAAAACCTTCCTGTACTTTCAACGACAAACTCTTCTCTAAGAGGTGCTTATACCAATGCTAAATCAAACATGGAATAATATACTATGTAATACTGTAGTCAATGATGTTTCAAAGAATAGCAAGTCACTGTAAAAAGTATTTCAGAAAGTACATTTGTAAGATTCAAACTGGTTTTGTATGTTGCTAAATTTTGTTTGGTTCTATATGATTTTCCTCATAGGTTTTTAGAAAGTATTCTGGGGTGCCTGGGTGGCTCAGTTGGTTGGGTGTCCAACTTCAGCTCAGGTCATGATCTCGCAGTTAGTGGGTTCAAGCCCCGCATCAGGCTCTGTGCAGACAGGTTGGAGCTTGGAGCCTGGAGCCTGCTTTGGATTCTGCGTCTCCCTCTCTCTCTGTCCCTCCCCTGCTCACACACTGTCTCTGTCTCTCAAAAATTAAAAAAAAAAAAAAAAAAAAAAAAAAAAAATTAAAAAAAAATTAAAAAAAAAAAAAAGTATTCTGGGGGCTCCTGGTTAGTTCATTCAGTCAAGCATGCAACCCCTGATCTCAGGATTGTGAGTTCAAGGCCCACACTGGGGGTGGAGCCTACTTAAAATTTAAAAAAAAAAAAAAAAAAAAAATTTTAATATATAAATTTAAAGGATTTTCTCCTCCTCACCTAAGAATTAATAGATTATTCAAAAGATGACTTCCACTGTAAATGGAATAAATGTTTTGATTTTAGCAACTGTTTTGACTATTAAAAAGTTATTTTTGTTAAATCCTGATTATCTAGAACAGGATAGAAATAACACTCTTAAAATACTTGTGTTAGCCATCATATTTCAATTGATTCTCCCAATCTTATTACTGGAATTTCTAACAAGCAGTCAAGGTAGCTAATTTAAACTTACTTCTCCTCTCCATAAACATCTTCTCTAAAGAAATCTCGAATTAACAAAAAGATTACTCAGGCAAAAACAAAACAAAAGAACAAAGAATGAATTAAATAAGATTTTTAAAGTTCCATAGTTAAATAACTTATAATAATGACTAGCATTAAAAAGTCATGTGATATTTGTTTCATAAAGAGAATAAATGATCCTTGAAAAATGAAATCTCCTAATTCTAAGATCTGGTATCTATTCAAATCCTAAATCCAAAAATATTAGAATCCTATGAATAATAAATGAGCACTCTAAATGTTTACTGAAATGAAAATACACTAATATAACAAAGATATGGGCCATGAACTTCAGCAATTTATCTGCTGCTGAATGCCATGTTCAGTGTTGAGGGATTCAAAAGTGTAATGCAACAGAATTCTTTAAAGAACTCTAAAAGTAGATCTCTCTTAAAATTTTACAATACAAACAAGCAGTCTAAGCACTGTTAGTGATTAGGTATCAACTACTTAAAAATGGATTCAATAAAGTGATGAAACATGCTTTACTGGCACTTTTCTGTTTTTGCTTTTTCTTAGGTGGGGTGTGTACACCTAAAATGAGTAGGTAAACTAGACAGTCAGCAGGTTATTCAAGAGCTTATTTGTGTCCACAAAGCAACTGAATCCTATTTGGAACTATGTCTCTTCATCAAATGTCATGGCTAATGCTATCACAACTTGAACACCACACACTGAAATTTAAAAGGAAGTTTTCTCACAGATTTTCATTATGCCTGACCCAACCTATAAGGCAATAATGGAAACAGCCACTTGACTGAAATAAGCTCAGCTTTTTTAAAACTTACAACAAAAAACCACCACCACGAGAGTTAATTTTACTTTCAACTTTTTTACTATATGTACCAAAAGAGTGTTAATTTTTCAATTACTTAGATGTTTACATCAGATCATTTCATTTGATACAGAAAAAAACTAGGTCACTACAAAATATGATAGGGAAGAAACAAGAATGAAACTAATCAAAAATTTCACACCTATACTGAAAGAGTGCCTGCTAAGTTTAAAAAAAGAAAAGAAAGAAAAAAAAAAAGGAGGGTTAAACAAAGTATGTTAATCAGAGACCAGGCTTCTAAACCATGCTCTGCCACATACTAGCTCTTTACCTTGGTCAAATAATTTAGAACCAGTAAACCTCCATTTCCAGATATATTAAAAGGAGGTAAGAGTATCCACCTCATAGACTGGAGATTAAGAAGTTGTAAATTGTCTGATTAGCAGACACAATGTTCTTAATAAATGTTAATGTCCTTCTTTCTCCCCAAAGGTCCAATTTTCTGCATGTAGTTATTAAACTTCGTACAAACTACTAGAACACATTCTAAAACAATCTACGGAAGAGGTTTCGTTTTTATTAACTAGCATGGTTAGGTAAACTCAATGGTCAACTAGTTTTTATTAAAGATGAGACAGTCATCTTAAACAGAATTCAAAACCTTCTACACAGAAGCTACATGGTAAAGAAAACTATAATAAGGGTTATTTTTTAAAGGGTTGTTTTAAAAAAATAAGGGTTGCTTTAAAAAATAATTATCTACAATATTGTAATCCGACACTATGGGAGAACAGAAATAGTCTATCATACCACTCAAAATCTCTCAGCGGCTTCCCATTTCTCTTGGAGTAAAAACCCAATATCCTTACAATTCCCAACCATGCCCATTTCCACCCCTTCCTGCTCAGATCGCATCAGCTCCAATGCCCAATATGCCCTTTTCCTCCATACACAATGCTCCAGTCACTGGTCTCACTGTTCCTCAAATTCTCTCTACCACATTTCTTCATGGCTTAATCCTTCCTCTCCCTAGTCTGCTCAAAATTCACCTCATCACCGGTGCAGACACCACTCACTACCCCTGTGCCCCCAATTCCCCTCCTTAACACTGCTTTTCTCCCATAGCACTTAACACCCTCTAACATAGAAGAAAAAGATATACTATGTTTATTATTTGTGTCTTCCTACTAAAATGTAGCCCTCTCAAGAGGTGGGATTTTCATCTTTTCAGTGAAAGAAAGACACACACACACACACACACACACACACACACACACACACACCCACCCACCCAGTTCCCAGAACAGTGGTTGGCACACAGTGTTTCAATAAATAATTACTGAAATGAATTAAGACCCTCCTTTACTTGTGCCTATGCAAAACAATGTGAAACAAGTTCTAAACAGACACCTTAAACAGGGCTACATTCATTTGGACTCATAAACTCTGTATTTATTGAAAATATAATCTTAAATTTCAAAGTCCACACATTTTTTAGAAAGCCATTAAAAGCACTGTAATTAACATCCATTAGTCATCCATTTGAATTTTGTTATTTAACATATTCATTAATAATACATGGATTTTCCTCTGCTTAAATGAATAATGTAATTTAATTTCAAATCCAGTTTTCACAATTTCTCTAGATTTCATGTGAGTTAAAAGATTACATATACTACAAATACTGGGGGAAACAGTAAACCAGGAGCAAAGTTTCAGTTCTGCAACAAACAAACAAACAAAAAAAATCAAAACCTCCTTGATCCTCAATTTCTTCTTCTGTAGAAGGGAAAAGGAGTAAAACAGATGATCTCTGGAACCAGTTCTGACTCCTACTATGATGCCGTGAATCTATAAAAATTTAGTAGGTTACAAAGTACATACTTTTTACACATCTAACAGAAATTAGAATAAAAATTTTTAGCTGAACAGAACTTTAGAAATCATCAAATTCAATCCTGTCATCTGACAAATAAGAAAACAACCTAGAAGTTTTGAATACTTTTAAAAATATTTTCAGGAGTAATAGAATATTGTCTAGTTTTGGGGTTATTTTTGGTCTAAGTAGTCAGGTTAACTGAACAATTTTTTTATACAAAATATTTCAGATATCCCATCATTTAAGCCTGCCCTAGAATTGACGATATGCCTTCTAGAAATAAGCCTAGCTAAATACACAGAAAAACAATAGCCCAAAAACTATTAAGAAACAATTATATATTTATGATGAAAACTTAACTACAAAATTCTTATGGCCTAACTTCTATTAGAGGACATGGTGATTTCGTTTCTAACTAACAAGAGCATACCAAGACAACTCTAGTGACATGATCGGAGTTCAGCCACAGAAAGTGTTTTAAATTAGTGATACGTTGCCACTACTGGTATAATTAGATGAGTTATGGCTAAGTTCCAAAACTAGCTAATTTAATATTAACAAAAGGAGAGAAGCTTAAGAGCTCCAATCCAAGCTGAACTCTTGCATGAACCACATGAATCCTGAATTCCTGAACAGGTGATGAGCATTATCAAGAGCTGTTTCCAGAGGATGCTGATGATTTACAGAGTATTATGAACAGAGCACATGTCAGTGCTCTCTCAGAGTGTTTACCGGGCAATTACATTTCATTACTTCAAACTTACTACTCATCTACATGCCAAGAGCCTCGAAACTTCAGGAGTAACGTCTGTGACCATCAAAATACTTTAAAAATTTTAGAAACTGTTCAGATGCCCCAGCAGATCTTTCAACACTGCAGTATCACTCTAAACGTTAACCTGGACTTCACGGCAAAGTTTTCTTACAAATACAAATGGCAAATTTTCATGAAACTTACCTCTGAATATATGACAAACTATAACCACATATCCGTACATGATACCAAAATTCTGCTAAGTTGGAGGCTGGGGCTAGATAAGTGTCATTCAGAAGAAATAAGACCAACTAAAAGCAAAGATACTGGGGCATTCCCTTAACACAGACACACACATACGCCCTCCTCAAAGAGGCCTTTATGTTCCCCAGGAGCAAAAGGACAACAATATCATTTTTACTGTCTATTCATACAGTAACCTGCATGGAATTCAACTCATGCTCAGACTATAATGCCAAACCTCACTTCTAAAAAACAGAGAACGAAAACAGAGTTATTTACATGATTACCAAAATGTAAACAGATAACCTGACTACCTACCACTTCTTCAAGCTAAGACGATTTTTTCTCCAAACAAAAAAATAAGAGGGGGAATAACTTGACAAACTGTTTTTTAAAAAATCACAAATGTCTTTAACTGGCATAATAAAGCAATTACTCCTCCCACCCCAAGCAAATAAAACATGTGCTCAAAAGGTAGCAAGTCTGTTTCTCCTAATTTCATGAAACGAGAACAGGTTGCACTTCCGTACTCCCCGCCCCCCCCCCCCACGTCCCCTAAGCTCAGCGGTTTCTCCTGTTCTCAGCGGAGAGGCGCCTATAACCTCCACCAACTGGCCAGTTAAACTCTCCTTTTCCAAAAGCACGGGGCGCATCAAGAGGTGATGCAGAAAGGAAAAGGGCTAATACCCCGCCCCAAGCGAAACTGCCTGGAGACTTGAGGGGTGTTGGAGCTGGGAGCGGAGGAGGGAGAGGAGCGCCGGGAAAGTCTTTCCTTCTCGCCGGCGGGGCGGAGGGGGAAGCCCCGGCTTCGGGGCGGGGGGAGGCTCCTCACCCGGAACCCCGGACCCCGGTCAGACACAATAGAGCCGGCGAGGGGGCCCGGCAAGGGCAGGGCCGTTGCCCCATCCCCTCCCCCCGCCCCAACGCCTCCCTCGCCCGCGCCGGGCCGGCGAGGGGCACTGGGGGCCTCTCCCCGCGCCCCAAACTCCCGGGGCTCCCGACTAGGCCCAGCTCCGCTCCGCCTCCTCGGCTCTCGCGTAGCGGCGGCGCCCGGGCGGGAAGGGGCGAAGGAGGAAGGGAGAGAAGGGGAGGAGAGCCCCGCCGGAGAGCGGACGGAGGCCGCGGGCCGGAGGCTCGGGGCGGCGGGGTCGCCACGGGGCGGAGGGCGGCGGGGCGGGGGTGCGCAGCTGCGCCGGCCCCCAGCCGGCGGGGCGGGCGGGCGGGCGGCCGCAGTGCCTCACCATGTTGGTGTCCTCCAGGCCTCTCCCCTCCTCCTCCGGCTCCGCAGCGAATGGACGGCGGCGGCAGCGGCGGCTCCTCTCACGGGCTTGCCGGGCTCCCGCTCATGCGCAGTGCGGGACGGCCCCGGCGCGGCCCGAGGAGGCAGCCCCGGGCTTCGGGGAGGCGGAGGGACTGGGGCGGGCGTCCGGCACCCCGCGCGGGGCTTCCCCGGGGCGCGGGGTCCCCCGGGGCGGGGGGGCGCGGGTGGGGCAGGGGGGCGACGCACGCCCTCCGCGCGCCGACATCCTCCCGCCGCGCCTGGCGGTCTCCGGCGGGGTGGGGGGCCGCAGGACACCCACCTCCGCTTCCTACGCGCTCCTTCCGCCGTCGGACGGCGCCGGTACACCAACTCGAGGAGAGGATGAGCGCTGCTCAGTAACTTGAGCAGATGGGGAGACTGGAAGGGATAGGACTGAGGGGCTAGGCTAGATCCATCCCAAACCACCGCGTCCCAACAAGACCACCCCTCAAAAGGGAAGAAAATAGTGAAAACACCTCCACCTGGTATTTTCCTGTTTGCCCCACAGTTGCCCCTGGACTGTATCAGGTCCCCCATGTGGACATACGAGAGGAGAGGAGAACTTATCTAGCCTCATGGGAGCGGTAATGTCCTTTATGGCACAGGTTCTTCCCAGACCTAAGTGTCCGCTGAGAAGCCAGTGGAGTGGCCTTGGAGCTCTCAGCCAGAAGGACTGAGAAGGCCCCATGCATGCAACTAGTGGCAGAAGTTGCAGTATCAACATCTACTGCTTGCTCTAAATATTCCCTCAGTTCAACCTTACTAGGATAAATTTTGGGAGGTAACTGTGGAACGTGTTTTTTTGTTTTTTGTTTTTTTGTTTTTGACGGGGGGCGGGGAGGGGATTGACGTCACTCCAGGTGGACTGTCCAGGTTTGACCTATTCTTGGCGCTAAGTCAGGTGAGGCTGAGAATACCAGGGTTCTGAGTTGGGGGTCAAATACGGGAATGTGCTTGAAGGGAGTTCAAAACACTCTTTGGAGTGTGGTCCCTGCCCTTAAGAATTTGACTATCCAGTTGGAGAGATGAGACACTTTCACACATGAAGGAAGGAAATAAGAAAACAGGTAATGAAACAAACAATCAGAAAATCACATCTAAGACTGAGCCAAGAGTTTGGATGTGTTTCAGAAAAGAACCAACTCGAATCAACCTGTTATCACTATCTTCACCAACACCCCTGTCCCCCCAACACAGGCATAAGCTACCAGATCAACCCTGCAACTTCACAGTTTTGAAGTTCTTATCAAAGCATCAGAACTTCTTTGGCAACTTCCCAGGGCCACTTAACACTTCCTGGAGCCAGCCATGTATCAGGAGCTCCCAGAACTCTACCAAAACAGATCTTTGGCCACCACAGCTCCTTGCTAGGTTTTGGGTAAACAGCTTGGTGAAGACAGGCCAGATCTGCCTCATGCACCAAGCCTGAAGCGGGACCACATCCAAGGATGTTCTCCAGGTATTCACCTAGATTGGAGGGAATATTAACATCTAGGGTCTTAATGAAGAGGAGTCACTATATCTCTTTCCTATGCTGTTATACTTCACTATGATAATAGCTCACAGGTTTTCTTCAGCTTTTTTTCCTATTTGCCAAGTCTGAAGTATAATTCTCAGTTCTCATTCTGACTCCTCCCATGCAATTGAACATTTCTTCCTTGAATTCCTTCTCCATCATTTTCCATGTTTCCACTTTCTTCTACGTTTCCTCTTTCTGTGACCGCTCTTCTTTGCTGGCTCAGCTTTCTTTGGCTGTACAATGTTCCAGAACCATCCCTGAATCTCTTCCTGTGTATAACCTGTGTCATGCACTCACTCACATTCCCACATGTCAACTGCTACCTAGATCTTCAGGAGTACTGAATGTTGACTTCCAGCTCCTGAGTGGCAGGCCTAAACACTAAATTTTGGTCACATCATAGGCCCATCCATCTTGACAAATCCAAAACCTTATCCCCAAGCCTGCTTTTCTTCCAGTCTTTTTACCAGATCACCCAAACTAGAAGTCCAAGAGTCATCCACAACTCCTTCTACTTCATCTCCCTTAATCTAATCGGTTAACAACTCTCATCAATTTTACCTCAAAAATATAACTTTGAATCTCCACTCTATCCTCCACCCCTCAGCAGAGCCGTTATTGTATCTTTTCTCATCAATAATCTCTTAGCTTATCTGACCTCTATACATTCCCCATTGCTCCAGAGTTATCTCTTTATAATACAAAACCTAATTTGTTCCTTAAAATTCTCTACTGGCTCCATGAACGTGAGCCTCGTTGGTGTGACATAGGAGGCTCTCTCCCCTTAATCTGTCCACCTATCTTGTCATTTCCCACCTCCTTCCACACAAATACACCTCATATTTCAGTTTTAACAAGCCAAGCCTGCCATACTACTTTGTGTCTCCTTGCTTTCTCTTATTCTGCTATCCCTGGCATAGGGGCTAACACTGATTAAGGGCTTTCCATGTTCTGCCATGTTCTGACTTTCCAAGTCATGCCTTGCACTGTTCTAAGCCCATGGCACATAACTAACTCATATAATCCTCACTTTTGTCCTATGAGCTATGCTCAGTGATTATGCCCATTCTACAGAGGAGAACTGAAGCACAGAAAGGTTAAATAACATGCCTAAGTTTCCTTGGCTGGTAAGTAGTAAAGCTGGAGTTTAAACCCATATAGTCTGGCCACAGACTATTCTCTTAACTACCACTCTGTATTTCCTACCAAGACCTCATACTCAATTCAAAAACCATCTTCTCTGTGATTATCTCCTGACCTCATTCCTGGATTCCAGCAGTTAGGCATTGTTTTTTTCATTCTGCACTTCTATGACACCTTGTATACACTTCTTTTACACTTAGGACATCTTGACATCATATGATAATCATTTATCTGCATGACCACCACCCCTGACTCCTCCAGGTGAGAGACCCAGTTGCATACATCTTTTTCAGTGTCAAAGCAAGTGCCTGACACATATGACAGATGTATGTGCTACATAACAGTTAAAAGAAAGAAGATATCTGATATCTGTTGATTTGCCTTAAGACTATGCCTATGTTGTTTATTATTGTAATGGAATGTCTGTCCTCCTTGGCAGATGTATGTTATAGCATACGGTCAGATGGTAAATGTAGTAGCAACTGTACCCATTACTGCACTTACAAGCTACAGTACTGAATGTGAAATGGAGGATTATTACTCAGTCATCATTACTGAGAAAAATATATTTGTTAAAATTGTCCTGATTATTTTAAAAATGGAAATGTCCTGAAGATAAAGTATAAATTACAATATTTGATCATATTCATTAACATGTTTGTATTACTTTTTTGTCATGAGCTTTCAAATTTTTAAGATTTTGAGGGTTTTTGTTAAGAACAGAATTTGTAAAGATTTTTTTCAAAGTGACAATCTCAATACAAATAAGATGGAACCATCTAGCTGAAATCCACTATCCTCCTTCCCTGTGTGTGTGTGTGTGTGTGTGTGTGTGTGTGTATACACATCTATATATATAACACACATATATGGTGTGTATGTGTATATATATGTATACATACATACACACAGAGAAAGTACATGCACAATATATATTCACTGTACATCTATAGCTACGTAGACTAATATAGAATATCTGTAGATGGTATAATTTTTCAAGGTAAAACATGCAAGTATTTGAAAATGAATTGCCTCAGATGTTTAAAAATTCACGTTAAGATATATATATATTCGCTGATAAAAATTGTTACAGTTCTGTTTAAAGAAACATGTGAAACCAGGGTTCCATACTTTAAAAATCTGTCTTTTAGCAAAGAGAAAGAGCAAAAGTAATCTGAAAAGACAGATTGCTAACATTTCTGGTAGTTTATCCAGCTAAAATTAAGCCTGCAGGGTAACTATGTATACATAGTTACAGTTCAAAGGCACTAGTCTGGGACGCACAGCCACCACCCTCCCACACTTAACTTGGGTGGACTCAATTTTGCCCAACATTTACATAAATGTGCCTATTGAATTCAAGCTCGCCTATTTATAAATATGTAAGAGTAAATGAGACTGACCAATACAACCTATTTGAGTAAAACGTGGCCTTTAGGTCTTATTGATCCAGAATTATAATATTTTAAAGGGTGAAGGAGACAAGATGAGGCCTCAGGGGCAGGGATGGGCCCTCGTTGTAGTTGCAAAAAGTCTAATATAAGAGCCATGGTTGCAAATTAACGCCTAACTCATCAGAGTGGGGGAAGAGATGGAAGCCTTTTGACTCTCCCTCCCTGGTAAGCATTTTCAGAGCAGCCAAAGAGATGACCGACTGCCTAGGACTTTTCCCCCACATTCTGAACTATTTAAAAATGAATCCTTAATCAGAACAAAAGGAGGAAACTTAAGGACTGTCCCTAGAAAAATGAACACCACTGACCCCTTCACACAAAAGAGCCAACAAAAGGGTCACCTCTAAATTTACAAAAGGGGGTATTCACCAGAGCCAGTCTGTCACCTCAAGGTACATGTGGATCTGTTGATTTGAGCTGCTCCACACTCATGGTAGAGGAATGGACTTGCAGTAACAGCTGAGACTGGAGGGCCAGTGATGGGAAACTACCTGAGACCATCACTGATGATGTCACAATGTCCCACTGTCCTGAGGTGTCCATCTTGCACCTCCCTGCCCAGCCCCGCTTGGTCCCTCCTACATGAGACCGCAGCTCAGCCTGGGTGTCTGTCTTGGACAGCTCTGGTCAGTTGCAGAGAGTAAATTTGTTAAAATCATAAAGACTGAAACAATTCTACAGGTAGTACAGTAGATGGTCCTCTAGAATCCAGAGTGTTTATCCCTTGATACTTTTGGTATCCTCACAAAGGCGTGTGCCTTAGTGGAAATGCTGGTGTGGAACCAACACCTTGCTTTCCTGTCTTTATTCAGTGGATAGTACGGAAGGCATACACATTTCCCTGGGACTTGGTATTCTCAATTACAAAATAAAAAGATTGGGTTGAATTGTAAAAAGTTTCAATCAAACCCTACGCTTGTTTGATTCCTTCCTGGTCCACTATTATGAGCTGTCCACAAAGCCTGTCTCATTCATTCACTCATTCATTCATTTCTAAGTGTATGAAATACCTACAATAACACTGTATGGCAGGTATAATGCATGCTGCAAATATGAGGCACATATGAAATTTAAAATTTTCTAGTAGTGGGGCACCTGGGTGGCTCAGTTGGTTAAGCATCTGACTCTTGGTTTCAGCTCAGGGCATGATCTCACAGTTTGTTAGTTCGAGCCCCACATCGGGCTCCACACTGACAATATGGAGACTGCTTTGGATTCTCTCTCTCTCTCTCTCTCTCTCTCTCTCTCTCTCTCTCTTCTCTCTCTCTCCCCCTCTGTCCCCTCTCTACCCCTCCCCTGCTCACGCTGTTTCTGTCTCTCTCAAAATAAATAAATAAACTTTAATTAGAAAAAATAAAAAATAAAATTTTCTAGTAGTGACATTTAAAAGCCTGAAACAGGCTTCACCTATTTTGTTTTTAACATCTAACCTAAGATATCCAAAATATCAGCATTTTAACATGTACTCAATATAAAACATTGAGGTAGTTTACATTCTTTTTTTTCATGGCAAGTCTTTAAAATCTGATATGTATTTTATACTTAAAGTGCATCTGAATTTGGACTAGTCACATTTCAAGTGGTCAGTTGCCACATATGGCTACTATATTGGCCAGCACAGGCCCACACAGTGTCTGGCCACTGGAAATAGATGCTTCACAAGTGGGAGAAATAAGCACTCTTACTTCCAGGAAATAAAAACCAAAGTAAACCTGAAATATCTATATATATCCAATAGTAGTACAAAAATATTTAGTATTAGGGAAGCTAACGTAGTTCAACTGGGAAAAAAAAATTGGCAAGAGGACAATATGAAGCCTGTAAATATATCAAAATAATAAATATATGAATAAGTGAATTAATAATATACACGATTATATATATGTAACATTTTCAGTATATATAGCAAACTAGGAAAGTCACCTGTACAAATTTGCAAATGTCTACCATACACACATATCTGCCTGACTCTGACCGTGTCATCCTGTTAAACGTGATTTGTGTACAAGGTTTTTTCAGTCAAAATAAGACATATGAAACACTAAAACACATCACAGCCACTTTAGAGTTTTCAGGGCTTTTTTCAGGGCTGTCCAGCAAAACAGTATCTAGTAAGTTAATGCCATTTTCTCCATTTCCATTAAGATAGGTCACCCTTTTCAAAGAAATTATTTGGGATGGATGAAGAGAGAAGAGTTGGTGAAAGGGGAGATTTGTGTGCAAATAGTGTAAAATTTTTTAAATATTAGTATCAGGGTCAGAGTAGCCTAAAGCGCTGCAAAACAGAAAACATACAAATAACAAAAAGCTAAGTTGTGAGATTATCATTTTGAAAATAAATATACAGAAAGAGGAAGTCAATGAAGGAGTCTGCAAGTGAAGCCCAAATGAGTTAATGTGCTGTGAGAGACCAGGGAGAACCCCCTTCAGGACATTTGGGAAAGGAGATGATTAGGCAAAATTCTTTAGAGAGAAAATGCGACGTGGCCATTCTCAACCGACAGAAAGGAAAACGTTGTGGTGGCATATCAGCACTTTGAAACAAAATAATGAATTTTAGAGAATTTGAAGAGGTCCCTCAATTTTTGTCGACAGCCTGACCTGATAGAGGGGTGTGGGGAAGTGGGGGAGGGGGTTGAGTGGGGAGGCAGGGAGCACGAGGGCTTAGGGTCAGGCCTAGTGGGCTAGCGCTGGTGACAGCACAATCGGCAGATCAGGTCTGGCTGGAAAGAACAGCCAGTGGGAGGGGTTAGGAGAGAGGCAGGGATTATCTTCATTCCTGATCGATAGGATACAGCCCTACAGAGTAACAACATAGCTGTGAAACGTGTAAGAGAATACCTCCCCAAGGCTGGGCATATGTGACATACCTCGGGTGAAGTGTATGGCTCAGAGCCCAGGTCTTAGTCCACCAGCCCAGAGCCAGGTGTTTCATTTGATTTTTTATCTGAGAAGAGTCTAAGATTTGTTTCTAATGCCTTCAGCTGGATGATTTCTCAAAAGAAGTAATGAATATTGTTAAGTCCTTTATGAAGTCACGGCAGTCAGAATTTTTTTCCGGCGATGTTATCTTTACATTATTTAAAATTCAGATCCCTTGTTATTATTGCTTACATTTGTATTTCTTTTGTATAAGTTACAAACTGAGGAGTGGCATCAGCTTTGAAACTTTGGAAATAGGCCTAGGGGTTATATGAGAGACTCATGGCCTAAGACAACTGTGTTCTAAATTGTCTATCTCCATATGACTGGGCAAATCACACCTGTCTTCTTGGAGCCTCAACTCCTCTGACTGGCGAGTTTAGATTCGATAAATCCTTAATTTCCTTCCAGCTTCAAATCTGAGCTTCCTTCAAAAGTCTAGGAAGTATAATTGTTCTCATTCAGTCATGTATTTCAACATTCATTGAACACCTACGTATCAGCCACAGTAAGAGGTACTAGAAATACAAAGAACAAGCCAAACGGTCCCGGCATCCCTGCGCACCTACGTAGGAAATCAGAATCAGGTGATATGGAAACTATGGGAGGTGGGAAAAGAGTCTCTGAGATGGTTGTGTAAGTACTGCATCTGAGAAGCCCAGCAGGATTATGGGCAGAGGGGAGGCTGTGTGTAGCAGGAGAGGATGGGCTTCATGTTACCTAGATCTGTGCTGCAACCAGACTCTACCATTTATTATAAAGGTGGTGTTGGCATATTTCTTAGCATTTTCATCTATAAAATACCTACTTCAGAGTACTGTGCAGAGAGTAAATGAGACAGCATATGTAATGCTGTGGTAGGCACTTGCTCAATCTAGAAGAGGTAACATATGAATGGACTTCTACAGAATGAATGGCAGTGAGTCTCAAGCTGAGGCGACCTGGTTTGTTTTAAGGAGAGAGTCATTTAAAGTGATGTTCGGTAGAAAGCAGTTCTTTCCTGTGACATTTGGATGCCTCTTTAATCAAAAGGCACCCTCAAGGAGGGCACTGTGATTGTTCTTTATGTTTCAAACACTGAAAAATAACCCAAATCAGCCATGATCGTAACAAATATTAAGGTTACATGATGAGGGAAACACTGGCTGGATATTTCCTTCCAATCACTGTATCAACACACAGATTCTTCTGACACTTGTTGTGGCTCTGGCATCTAGAAACACTGACCAGTGGAGCCAGCTTGATTGGTTATATATACAAAATTATCACATTTCTTCCCCAAATATCAAGGGGCTATGATAAGAAGTTACAACAATGGTCAATGGATATTCAGCAGACATTTTTCTATCCCTCTACACTACAGGGGAGAAAAATAAGGTGGCAACTTCCTCTTCTGTCTGTGATCAGTTGGGAAATTTGACTTTGAGGTACTTAGGTCCTGGAATGCCATCTGTCTCTGTCCATGTCTGCAATAAACAGTCTGAATAGAGGGCCCCGCACAGGTTCTCAGATGAAACATTGATTAAGTTTTAGTAATCTTACCAGTAGGTAAGATCTAGTTTCTGTTTTAAAAATAACCTATACAACTTGTTTCTCAGAAGGAAAAAGAAACAAATAAATGCAAAAATTACAATAAATTCTATTTATGTGTCTGTAGAAGCAATGCAGATATATCAATTCCATGAGGCCCGTATTTTCCTGATTCAAAACTAAAAACAGGTATCAAAGAAAATAAAACTACAGACTAATATATAAATGCAAAAACATAAAAGCAAAAGCCTTTTAAAATATATTAGCAAACCAAATTCAATAATGTATGAAAAAATTATTTACCCAGAAATGCAGCGTTGGTTTAATAGTTGAAATTCAGTTAATATAGCACACCATATTAATAGGATGAAGACAGAACACAATCATCTCAGTAAATGTAAAAAAAGCATTTAACAAAACCTAACATCCACTCACAGTAAAAATTCTCAACAAACTAGGAATATAAGGGAAGTTTCTTACCTGATAAAGTGCATCTACAAAAAAAAAAAAAAGCAAAACAAAATAAACTAGTGCTAATATCATACTTAATGGTGAAAGACTGGATGCTTCTCCCTAAGACAGGAACAAGGCAAAGATAGCTGCTCTTGCCACCTCTAATTAACCTTGAACTGAGGTTGTAGCCAGTTCGATAAGAAAAAAATTTTGGGGCGCCTGGGTGGCGCAGTCGGTTAAGCGTCCGACTTCAGCCAGGTCACGATCTCGCGGTCCGGGAGTTCGAGCCCTGCGTCGGGCTCTGGGCTGATGGCTCAGAGCCTGGAGCCTGTTTCCGATTCTGTGTCTCCCTCTCTCTCTGCCCCTCCCCCATTCATGCTCTGTCTCTCTCTGTCCCAAAAATAAATAAACGTTGAAAAAAAAGAAAAAAATTTTAAGGTATCCAGATTAGAAAAAAGAAGTAAAACTCTCTTTATTCTCAGATGATATTGTCCTATACATAGAAAACTCTAAGGAGTCCCCTGCCCCCTGCCCAAAACTGCTAGAAGTAAAAAATGAGCTCAGCAAGGCCACTAGATACAAGATCAATACTTTAAAAATCAGTTGTGTTTCTATATACTAGCAACAATCTAAAACACAATAGGATCAAAAAATAATAAAATACTTGGGAATAAGTTTAACAAAAGAAGTGAAAGATTTGTACACTGAAAATTATGAAACATTGCTGAGAGAAATTAAAGTAGATCTAAGTAAGTGGAAAACTATCCCATGTTCATCAATTGAAAGACTCAATATTTTTAGCATGGCAAATCTCCCCTAAATTGTTGTATAGATTCAGTTCAATCCCCATCAAAATCCCAGTAGGCTTTGTGAAATTGATTAGCTGATCCTAAAATTTATATGGAAATTCAACATCATTGGTCATTGGGGAAATATAAATTAAAACCACAGGATAATCCTACACATTCACAAGAATGGCTGCAATTAAAAAGATGGACCTTCCCAAGTTTGGGTGAATATACAGAGAAACCTGATCCCTCATGCATTGCTGATGGAAATATAGAACAGAAACTGTTGGCAAATAGTCTGGCAGTTTCTTAAAACTAAAAGTTACCATATAACCCAGGAACTGTACTACTAGATGTTTATCCAGAAGACGTGTACAAGAATGTTTATAGCAGCATTGTACATAGTAGACAAAAACTGGAAACTATTCAAATGTTTATCAGTTGGTGAATGGATAAAGAAAATGTGGTATATCCATATAACAGAATACTACTCAGTAATAAAAAAGTGATTGTTTGGCCCTTGCTTCTTCCTGTTCTCTTATAAACTGGAGTCTCCTTAGTTAAAAGCAAGCTAAGAAAGTGATGTACTGGCTTCTAGGAGGATCCTTAATATGGAAAATTCCCCAAACACAGAAAGGATTTTCAATTGCTATTGTTGGGTGTCATAAAACATGACAAATATCCACTGATATTCTCTTTTCAGGACCACAAGTTTCTGGGGTCACAAACTTGGGACTTTGACCCAGGGCATTGAAATTTTTTAAGGCTCAAGGAAATGGATAGGAGAAAGAAATACATCAATGTCCAGAGCAGGCAATGCTTTGTATGTAGATCTGCTGTCTCCCCCAAACACACAAAAGCAAGCTTTGTGTACTGGCCAGAGCAGCAAAATTTCTAGGCATGGCCCTGCCACTTCCCTTTCTACTCCAGCTTCCTGGACCCCCTTGCTACCACTCACCAGCATTCTGAGCTCCTGAAGTTAGGCCCTCCAACCTGTCCTGCTCCCCACTTTATTGTCCTTAAGCTTTACTCTTGTTTCTCTGGCTCAAAAGCCACTTCTTATCGATATTATCCAAATTCTTTAATTTTCAGAAGCTCCATCCTCTGGATACAACTTGTGATGGATGGCCTGTGATGTATCTGACCTATATTTCCCTGAATTCCCTTTCTTGTCTGTTTTCTATTAGGGTGGGCCATAGGGAAGATTCTCAGAGATTTGGAGGGCAGAAGGGAAGCAGCCATTTTGTGACTCACACACACAGTGTGCCGATTCACCTCATCGGCACGAAGCAGCAACTAAGCCTGTAGCTTCTCTTCTACAGGCTGGATCCTGGATCCTCCCTTCAGCTCCTCCAACTCTGGAGCCAGGTGTTTGCATTCAGCTCTATGACACAGGGTCCTAGCTTCTATAGAGTAGCCTTGACACCAAGGTCAGAGGTCACAAGGACAGACACAAACTTCAGTCGGTCCTTGTGGAATTCTCTCACGCTTGTGGTTTCCAGCTTTCTCTCGATCTCCCTACTTGACATCCATTATCACTTCCTGACTGCATGCACCATGGACTTCAAGCTCCAACACTGGACATGGAGACAACAGCTCATAGAGACTGCTTAACCATCTCACACGATTGTGTAAGACTAATTACCTGTAACCATAGACAGACAAGATAGATCTCCTAGTGGTTCTGTTTCTCTGTCAGGAACACCCTTGTCCCCATCTCCCTAGCTTTACCCTCCACGGGCCTCCTCTTCTTTCAATACCCAGTTCTTCTATCAATTCCCCAGCCCCATGGCTAGAAGTGACACCTCCCTATACACACACACACACAGCTGTGCAGCCCAAGCAGGCTGTTTGGAATCCCTAGAGCACCTGGCTCATTTTGCCTTTCATCTTAGGTATTTCTGCCCACGTCATTTTCCCTTTACTAATGACTAGACTGTGCATCCTTCAAAGGCAGAGACCACGTGTCATACATTTTTAGGTCTCCTAAAGTATTTTCTACTGGCCTAACAATGAGCTGAAACTGGACTGAAAACTCCAGGGGGAGAAGAGATGGTTGGTAGGGAGATGAAGAGCTTCAAAATAAACCATTTGTTTTACCACCTGCCTGCCTGGTGAGCTCATGTCCACATGGCAGCCTTAGGACGCCTCTTCTCTCCAGCAAAGAGCCAGGGATGTTGGTTTTACAGCAAGAAAACACAGAAAGGAAAGAATATAAGAAAGCGTATACCCAAGAGATTATTTACTAGTTCGTGCAATTTTATGTGTAATAATGCCTATCAATGAGAAGGGGGAAAATCATCTTTAAAAAAACCCTTTTTTTTTTGTTACCAAGGCTCTTTTATAGGAGCTCCGAATAATATGAGTAGAGCTATTATCCCAACTACAGTTTGCAAAGGTTGTAATATAGATCACAGACCATTTTCAGTATGTAAAAAAGTCTAACAGAAATGGCTTGGCTAAAGAAAAAATAAAAGCTTTCTACTGCTAACAAGTTGCAATTCTTCCATCTTACCTGGAACTATTTGAGTTCAGGGTGGTAATATATATTATTCTAAGCTCATTATGAATTATATGTGTTCTTTGATTACTTTAAAATTGAAGAAATTACTTGATGATGTGTTAATAAATACACATCATTTGTTAGGGGAAAAAAATGTTTTACAACAAAAATCCCTGTTAATAAAAATAAGAATCTGAAAGGGTAAAGAGGTTGAGAACCATAAAACTGGATATTTATATTAGAATAGATATTAGAAACTGAGCCTTCAAAATATTAAGCATTTATTCCCTTTTTTTTAAATTTACATCCAAATTAGCAAATAGTGCAACAATGATTTCAGAAGTAGATTTATTAATGCCCCTTACCCGTTTAGCCCATCCCCCCTCCCCCAACCCCTCCAGTAACCCTCTGTTTGCCATATTTAAGAGTCTCTTATGTTTTGTTCCCCTCCCTGTTTTTATATTATTTTTGCTTCCCTTCTCTTGTGTTCATCTGTTCTGTGTCTTAAAGTCCTCATATGAGTGAAGTCATATGATATTTGTCTTTCTCTAATTTCGCTTAGCATAATACCCTCTAGTTCTATCCACATAGTTGCAAATGGCAAGATTTCATTCTTTTTGATTGCCGAGTAATACTCCATTGTATATATATACCACATCTTTATCCATTCATCCTTCGATGGACATTTGGGCTCTTTCCATACTTTGGCTATTGTTGTTAGTGCTGCTATAAACATTTGGGCGCATGTGCCCCTTCAAAACAGCATACCTGTAATCCTTGGATAAATACCTAGTAGTGCAATTGCTGGGTTGTAGGGTAGTTCTATTTTTAGTTTTTTTTTTTAATTTTTTTAACGTTTATTTATTTTTGAGACAGAGAGAGACAGAGCATGAATGGGGTAGGGCCAGAGAGAGGGAGACACAGAATCTGAAACAGGCTTCAGGCTCTGAGCGGTCAGCACAGAGCCCGACACGGGGCTCGAACTCATGGACCGCGAGATCATGACCTGAGCCGAAGTCAGCCGCTTAACCGACTGAGCCACCCAGGCGCCCCTATTTTTAGTTTTTTGAGGAACCTCCATACTGTTTTCCAGAGTGGCTGCACCAGTTTGCTTTCCCACCAGCAGGGCAAAGAGAGCCTCTCTCCCCGCATCCTTGCCAACGTCTGTTGTTGCCTGAGTTGTTAATGTTATCCATTCTGACAGGTGTGAGGTGGTAGCTCATTGTGGTTTTGATTTGTATTTCCCTGATGATGAGTGATGTGGAGCATTTTTTCATGTGTCAGCTGGCCACCTGGATGTCTTCTTTGGAGAAGTGTCCATGTCTTTTGCCCATTTCTTCACTGGATTATTTGTTTTTTGAGTGTTGAGTTTGATAAGTTCTTTATAGATTTTTGGATACTAACCCTTTATCTGATATGTCATTTGCAAATATCTTCTCCCATTCCGTTGGTTGCCTTTTAGTTTTGCTGATCGTTTCCTTCGCTGTGCAGAAGCTTTTAACTTTGATGAGGTCCCAGTAGTTCATTTTTGCTTTTGTTTCCCTTGCCTCTGGAGACGTGTTGAGTAAGAAGTTGCTGTGGCCAAGATCAAAGAGGTTTTTGCCTGCTTTCTCCTTGAGGATTTTGATGGCTTCCTGTGTTACATTTAGGTCTTTCATCCATTTTGAGTTTATTTTTGTGTCTGGTGTAAGAAAGTGGTCCAGGTTCATTCTTCTGTATGTCGCTGTCCAGTTTTCCCAGCACCACTTGCTGAAGAGACTGTGTTTATTCCATTGGATATTCATTCCTGCTTTGTCACAGGTTAGTTGGCCATATGTTTGTGGGTCCATTTCTGGGTTCTCTGTTCGGTTCTATTGATCTAAGTGTTTTTGTGCCAGTACCATACTGTCTTGATGATTACAGCTTTGTAATACAGCTTGAAGTCCAGGATTGTGATGCCTCCTGCTTTGGTTTTCTTTTTCAAGATTGCTTTGGCTATTCAGGGTCTTTTCTGGTTCCATACAAATTTTAGGATTGTTTGTTCTAACTCTATGAGGAATGGTGGTGTTATTTTGATAGGGATTGCATTAAATATGTAGATTGTTTTGGGTAGTATTGACATTTTAACAATATTTGTTCTTCCTATCCAGGAGCATGGAATATTTTTCCTTTTTGTGTGTGTGTCTTCTTCAGTTTCTTTCATAAGCTTTCTATAGTTTTCAGTGTATAGATTTCTCACCTCTTTGGTTAGATGTATTCCCAGGTATTTCATGGTTTTTGGAGTACTCCCTTCTTGTTGATGGGATCATCCTGTAGACTATGAAAATGGTGGCATCAGATTTTCTACTTAGTAACAGTGACTTGGGTAATTACAGTGATAGAATTCAATGAGTTAAGGGAGAACAGTTTCAACAAAGAGGGAATAAAACAAAGGAAATGGCTCCTGAGAGTACCCCAGGTTTATACTATCAATTTCAATTTTCCTTCAAAACATTTCAAATCAAAAGAAAAATGAATCACTTTTACCTTACTTGAAAAACTACAGAAAATTAAGCTTTTATTTTGTAATTTTCCATTTGCTTTACTGGAAGATTTTTTATTTGGCTTTTTTTGTGTTAGTTATGTAGTCTATTGATTAATTCAACCCAATGCCAAGGAAGTAGGAATTGAGATGCTGGCAGATGTTGCTGCTTCTAGCAGATAGAATATATAAGAGAAGAGCCAGCCAGTTTCCATATTGTGGTTTCAATTAGAGCTTAGAATGAATAAACTCATCCAAGGAAATTCAGGATTCCACTGGCCCTGAGGAAATTCATAAGATGAATCACTTCTGTTTTATTCCCAAATAAACATAGATTTTCAAGTTCAAGCAGAGGTCAAATAAGCACGATTTCTCATGAAGCAAGCTTCTTTGTCAACATCTCCCTTCCAGGTAGGGGCCTCAAAGTAATGCAGGGCAGATACTGAGAGTTGGCCATTTTAGTCAGATGGAAGCCTGGGTATGAAAGGTCAGGCTGGCTGGGTAGATAGAAAGGTGGAGAGAATATTACTATTGTGTGTGGTGGGTCACGGAGGCTCCAGTCATACTTAGTATTTTGATTTCGCAATCAAAGGAAAACTAAGCAAGGTGTAATAATTTATTACAAAAGTTTTCAAATATATACACAAGTAGACCAAATTATCCAGACGTACCCATCACCCAACTTCTACAATTAGCAATTCAAGGCCAGCCTTGCCTCATTTATGCCCCATCCATTTCCATGGCCTGCATAATTTTGATGCAAATCTCTGATGTTATAACATTTTATTTGTATGTATTTCCATATCTCTAAAAAACAAAACACAATACCATTAACTCAACTAAAAATCTAACAATATTCCTTAATATCTTCAAGTGTCCAGTTTGTATTTATATTTCCCTGGGGTGTCTTATGCATATTTTTAAGAACATAAGCTTTACTTGGAAGGTTAATTGACTCAGGTTTATGTTCTTGATTTCCTAATAAATTATAAACTGTTTGAGCAGAGGGGCTGTGCTTTGTTTATGCTTGCCTTTGAGTGTTTTGCCCAGACTTATGCCCAGATTTCACACAAAAGGTAATTAAGTACATGTATAATAAAAGAGCTTTTTATGACTCTTCATGTAATTACATTCACAAATCAGAAAAAAAATTACCACATTACCTGTCCAGATTTTTGCTACAGAAAACAGAAACAATATAGATGCTCAATTTCTGCAATTAAGTTGGAATGAAATGTCATATGTAGCATAATTAGGCAATTGCAAATCTGTAACATTGGCTACTTAAACTCTCTCTTGATAGCTGTCATAATTTCTGACAACTTGAGAGATGGATTTTCAGAGAGTGACCCATTCTGTTGGTTTTGGCACAATATCCATGGGGACCAAAGAAATAGAACACCTCTGATAGGAGAAAAATGTGTTCTATGAATTTTAATGCAAAAAATTGAAGTTCCGTCTTATATTCAATCAAGGTAAATAATGTTGCATATCTCTGCACAGGATGTTCCCTCTCATACCATCTCCCCACCTGTTTCCCTCTCTCACTTTCCTCTGGTTCTTTTTAAAGTGCACAAATGAGATAGAGGACTTTATAGGGAAAAAAATGGAAGCATATGTATCCATAGGCATATGACCCTAATATGAAAAAAGAAAGCTATGTACATCAAAATGTTAAGAGCAGCATTATTTTATAATAGCAAAAATTAAAAATCTGCATGTCTAAGACTAGAAGCATGGTTATATAAATTATATTCCAACCATTTACTGGGAATAGCTAAGGAATAATTATGCAGTTTTTAAAGTTAGAATTATAAAGACCAGGTAGCGACATAGAAAATGCTTAAGATATGTTAGGTAAAAACAATCAGGGTTGAAATTTTATGGACACTATGATTTTAACTATGTAAAAAGTGTACCTATAAATATAAGACCGAAGGAAACAAAATAATAAGAGTGTTTATGTTAATGTGGTTGAATTATACATGATTTTTTTTTTTTTTTTTTTTTTTTTTTTAAGAGAGAAGCACACGGGTAATCCCAAGCAGGCTCTGCCCTGGCAGCATGGAGCCTAACACAGGGCTCGATCTCACCAACCAGGAGATCGTGACCTGAGCTGAAATTGAGAATCAGATGCTTAACCAACTGAGCCACCAGGCACCCCATACATGTTTTTCAAAATATTATTCATCTGGCCTTTAGAATATGTTGGATAAATACCAATTTATGTTGTTTTTCTGCTCCCTCTACCTAACACTTTAAAAAATTGTATGATTGTAGAGGCAATCTCTGCCCCTCCCCCACTCAAGCTCGCGCGCACGCGCGCGTGCTCTCTCTCTCCCTCTCCTCTCTCAAAATAAATACACTTTAAAAATTGTATAATTATAAATTAAAACTTCTTAAAGCTGAAAATAATAAAACTTTGGTTAATGGCATTAAATTTAGATATTTTCTTTTCAAAGTCTGCATTCAGCTTATATATAAAAAGTAATATATTTTTAGTTTTATATATAAAACTTTTACATAGTAGGGGCGCCTGGGTGGCTCAGTCGGTTGAACGTCCGACTTCAGCTCAGGTCACGATCTCGGGGTCCATGAGTTCGAGCCCAGCATCGGGCTCTGGGCTGATGGCTAAGAGCCTGGAGCCTGCTTCTGATTCTGTGTCTCCCTCTCTCTCTGCCCCTCCCCCGTTCATGCTCTGTCTCTCTCTGTCTCAAAAATAAATAAACGTTAAAAAAAATTAAAAAAAAACACAAAAAAACCACAAAACTTTTACATAGTAAAGGAATAAGATTAACTTTTAAAAATGATGAAATAGGTGTGCCTGGCTGTCTCCATTGAAAGAGTGTGCAACACTTGATCTCAGGGTCATGAGTCTGAGTCCCACACTGGGTGTCAAGATTACTTAAATAAACTTTTAAAGATATGATAAAATAAAATCATTTTCTTCCTTTTTTTAAAAATAAGATCTACACCCAATGTAGGGCTTGAACTCACCACCCTGAGATCAAAAAACACATGCTCTACCCTGAGCCTTCCAGGCACCCATATTTTATTTCTTTCATTAGATTTTACCTCTCCTGTTACTTAAATAGTAAATACTATAATGTATTTAATAACACAGCACCTAGCAGGGATCCTTACACATTTAAGCCCTTGTCAGATATAAGCTGTATAGATTTGAAATCATTCAATTTTTTGTTCATTCAACAAATGTTTATTGAAGAACTACTTTACCCAATGAGTATTTTTGCTGACTTAGAAAGGCCAAATGATTTTTCAAGTTATGAAATATATGTAAGACTATAAGAAATGTAAGTGAACAGCCTAACAAATTGTAAAATAAAGGTATCCACCTTCCCACTCAGGTCAAGAAACAGAACATCAGCACCCAGAATGCCAACACTGCCAGCCTCATCCTAACCCCTGCCTGCAACCCAGTGGTCACTGGGACAGAGGCAGATGTGTGGGGACACTCAGGATGCTCTAAGGCCCCTGATGTATAGGCCCTTCCAAGGCAGTGGGCATTTGCTCTTTTTAAATTTACAAAAATAAGGGCACCTGGGTGGCTCAGTTGGTTAGCGTTCGACTCTTGGTTTCAATTCAGGTCATGTGAGTTCCAGCCCTGTGCTTCAAGCCTGTGTCGGGCTGTGTGCTGACAGTGTGGAGCCTGCTTGGGATTCTCCCTCTCTCTCTGCCCCTCTTCCACTTGCACTGTCTCTTTCAAAATACATAAACTTAACAAAAATTTGCAAAAGTAAATATTTCCTACATATGATTAAGATTTCTTTGTACTTTCATAAATCATCTTGTATTCATAACTTCACCTATTTTTCTTTTTTTTTTTTTAATTTTTTTTCCCAACGTTTTTTTATTTATTTTTGGGACAGAGAGAGACAGAGCATGAACAGGCGAGGGGCAGAGAGAAAAGGAGACACAGAATCGGAAACAGGCTCCAGGCTCTGAGCCATCAGCCCAGAGCCTGACGCGGGGCTCAAACTCACGGACCGCGAGATCGTGACCTGGCTGAAGTCGGACACTTAACCCACTGCACCACCCAGGCGCCCCTCACCTATTTTTCTTAAATAGGGTCCCTCCAAATTGTAAAAGCCTCAGGACTCACAAAATCTGGATCTGCCCCAGGCAGAGCAATCCTATTAGACGTTCTTTGCTTCCAGATGGATCACACAATGTGACACCATCCATTTCCCAATTAGAAATGTTCCACATGTTTCTGAGGGAGCCACTTAGAAGAATTGACTGGCCTTTCATGAGAACATGGTAAATGGTTTGGGTTTGGGTTTCACAGCAGTGGACCTCCAGACCTGGCTTCCTCTTCTTGAGAGACAGTAACACAAGTCGAGGGAGCAAGGCTGGTGAATTAATCACCTCCCTAACTAGTCCCTCCACTGTGGAGTCGAGAACAGAAGCCTAGCTTGTTAGGCACACAGAATATTTACAACAAATCTGAAGAGTTTGCCAACACTGAAAAATCAAGAGATTTCATGTGAAAAGTTGGCTTTCTGACTTCTTTTAAGCAATTGGAAGACATGACCCCTCTGAGCCCACATTCCCCCTTGGCACTGGCTGGGTGGAGCCAAGGGACAGCTTCTTTCTGAAGGCAACCTCTTCCCTGAAACCCTGCTGCTTCACTTAAAAGATATTCTGGGGGCACCTGGGTGGCTCAGTTGGTTGAGCTTCCGACTTCGGCTCAGGTCATGATCTCGCGGTCCGTGCATTCAAGCCCCGCGTCGGGGTCTGTGCTGACAGCTCAGAGCCTGGAGCTTGTTTCAGATTCTGTGTCTCCCTCTCTCTGACCCTCCCCTGTTCATGCTCTGTCTCTCTCTGTCTCAAAAATAAATAAACGTTAAAAAAAAGTATTCTGAGTGCTTGGTCCCTGGAGGCGTTTGTGAACCCTGATCTATTACCTTGCATTAATACAAATTAAATTTAAAGGTAACAAAGAGTAGGTTCCCCCAAGATATTCCAAGATGAGTTTCTGGTACCAATATTTCCTCAGCACTTTACAAAGGTGCTAATAAGGTATCCCCCCAAATGGAGTTAAACTATCTAACGATATACAACATGAATAAAATCAGAAATGTGCAAAGGTTCATCTCAAATGAAATAACTTCCCAATCAGAAGCAGTGAGAAGCAGTTAAACATAACTATAGATCTGTGGTTCTTGAATTTGAGGATGCATCAAAATCTCACCTGGAGACCTTGTTAAAACAGATTTCTGGGTCCCATCCCAGCGTTTCTGATTCATTAGGTGTAGGTGGAGTGGGGCTGGGAATTTGCATTTCTAAGAAGTTCTGAGGTTTTGCCCAGGCTGCTGGTGCAGGAACACTTTTTGAGCACCATTGCCACCTGTTAGTCAAAATGCTGTCTGTCCCCTGGCTAGAGGCCTGGGAGCTTGTTAGGAATGGAGAATCTAAGACCCTTTCCAGACCAATGGAATCAGGAGCAGGTGGTTTGTAGGAACATTACATTGTTTAAAATGTTTTATTTATTTTTGAGAGAGAGAGAGAGAGAGAGAGAGAGAGAGAGAGACAGAGAAAGAGGGGGTCACAAGACCCCAAGTGGGCTATGCTCTGAGAGCAGCAAGCCTGATGCAGAGCTCCAACTCACAGACTGTGTGAGATCATGACCTGAGCCTGAACTAAGGTCAGATGCTCAACCCACTGAGCCACCCAGGCACCCCAGAAGGTTACATTTTGAGATACACTGAGCTAACTGTTCAAAAACACTCCTGGGAAAAATCACCTGGATGTTTGTTAAATATACGGAACACCAGGGGCGCCTGGGTGGCGCAGTCGGTTAAGCGTCCGACTTCAGCCAGGTCACGATCTCGCGGTCCGGGAGTTCGAGCCCCGCATCAGGCTCTGGGCTGATGGCTCAGAGCCTGGAGCCTGTTTCCGATTCTGTGTCTCCCTCTCTCTCTGCCCCTCCCCCGTTCATGCTCTGTCTCTCTCTGTCCCAAAAATAAATAAACGTTGAAAAAATATATATATACGGAACACCAGACCTTTCTCTTAGAAATTCTTATTCAGAGATCTATTTTTGTTAAGTACTCCAGGTGATTCCTATCATTAGGAAAGCTTAGGATGAATAGGTCAATGGTGACTGAATACATCTAAAGAAAGAACATGTTAGTAAAATGGGGGTGACCAAGTGAAACGTAGAAAAGTAGGAAATCCCAGAAGAGAAAACTGGGAGCATGATTTCAACTGTTTGAGGCTCTTTAGCTGCTGGTACGCATTTCTTTTGTGGGGAGAGATGCATCAAATTGTTAGATCGTATAAAATGCACCAGATTCCTTTCATCTGGGTCCCTGCCTATCAAGAACACTTGTCATTATAATGTGGCTTCCCTGTGCTTTTCACACCAGGAGAAACACAGCAGTCAAATCAATCTGAGAATTCTGATTTGACTCACAGGTACACCTTTCACTGTGAATCAAGAACTCATCATTAAGGTGTTGATATATTTTTCTGTGTGTTCTTCTTAGAGCTGTTTGATCTCTGAGAAATCAAGCCACTTAAACAAAATCAAATTTCTGGGCATGTGTGTATGTTATTCTGATTGAAGAAGGGGAAAATTCTTTTGCCCATAAAGTTTTCTTATGTAGATTCTACTGTATAGTTTTTACCTTTCTTGTACATTCAAGTAAGTCAGATTTTTTGAAAGAATTACATTAGCAAATAAAAGGCTGCAGACAATATAATAAAATCTGTAAAGCAGAGTTGGTGAGAAAATTGCTTTTCAAAAAATTTAAGTATAGTTGACACACATTAGTTTCAGGTGTAGGGCGTAGTGACTGGATGACTTCAGGTGTTATGTTATGCTCACAAGTGTAGCTACCATCTGTCATTATACAATACTGTTACAATATCATTGACTGTATTCCTTATGCTGTGTTTTTGATCGCTGTGACTCACTTATCCTATAACTGGAAACTTGGATCTCCCACTCCCTTCACCCCATTTTGCCCATCCCCCACTCAATCCTGCAGCCACTAGTTTGTTCTCTGTGGAAATTGTCTTTATTTTTTAAAGTTTATTTATTTCTTTTGAGAGAGAGAGAGAGTGTGAGTGTGCACACACAAGCAGAAGAGGGGCAGAGAGAGAGAGAGAGAGAGAGAGAGAGAGAGAGAGAGAGAGAGAGAGAGAGAGAGAGAGAGAGAGGGAGAGAAAATCCCAAGCAGGCTCTGTGCTGTCAGTGCAGAGCCCAATGCAGGGTTTAAAAACAAACTGTTAGATCATGACCTGAGCTGAAATCAAGAGTCAGATGCTTAACTGACTGAGCCACCCAGGTGCCCCTGGAAATTGTTTGAAATTAACAAATTCTTTCAGTTTTTGTAATGAAATATGGGCCTTCAGGAGTCATGTCTTTTCTCTTTATCTGTCTCCACTATTGTCCACAAGAAAGGCAAAATTTTACGCTTCTGCTTAAAAGACATAAATGATCACTGAATCTACCTGCTAAGTAAGTTTTCCCAAATACCGAAGTCTTTTTGTGAAGTACAAATCTCTGAAAGTTAGACCACATTGCCTGCCCCCCTGTCCATCTACACCCCACTCCCACCGTTTCATCCGGGAAATTAACAAATTCCTCACTGATGCTGAGCTATGGTATTTCTCTTAAGGTTTCAAGAGAATGATCTTGTTCTGGAAATGAGACCACCAGAAGATCAGCTTGTCTGGAGGGTGTTTGAATGTTAACCCCCATTCTGAAAGAACGGTTTTTATCTCCAAGGTTCTAACTCCACCGTTAAGTTGCACTGAGTTTTCTAGTAGGATGGCTTGGCAAGTAGCACACCTGTGACTCTCTGGTCAAACATGGGGGCCACGGTACCATTAAGTTCTCCAGGTGAAGATCTGAAAGAACGAGGAGATATTTGGCCAAGGAGGGAACATTCCCAGAAAATGTGAAGAGGTGAATATAAGTTTGGATGAGTAAGGTTGCCTTTCCCTCTGCCTTGCTACTTCAGGAGATAGCATTATACAAGAAAGCAGAGGATTTGGGAATGAAAAGTCCTGGTTTCAGTTTTGGTCCCAACAGGTGTGGGAAGTATGATTGTGTGCAAATTATTCTCACAATCTCAGCTCCCTCAAATTGCTATGAGGATAATATAGGTGATTCCTCCCTTGGTGATAAAATATCAGCACATCATAAAATGCCTTATAAATGTGAGTTGTTATTGCGGGCACCGTAACAATACCTTCAAATGTAGGTGTTTTTAGCTTATTTTTTAAATAATTCATTATTAGTCTCTGACCAAGCAATTTACTTCTAGGGATTTATCCTAACAGATATAATTGTGTATGCGCAAAATGAAATATTGTCTGGTTATTCACTGCACTTTTTGGTCATAGCAAGGCTTTGAAAACAACCTAGATGTCCACCAGTAAATGTCTGGTTGAGTAAGTCATGTCCATTTAGTGGGACAAATGGAACAAATGGAAAAACCGTGTAGCTCTGAAACAGACTAAGGAAACTCCCTGTATATTGTTATGGAAGCATCTCTAAGACACATGGTTAAATAACAAAAGCAAAGTGCAGAATTTGATCTTTACTGTAGACGGTAGGAAATTAGACCACAGAGTTGTATTTGGTTTTGAGTGCATGGAGAAACACTGGAAGGATACACAACAAACAATTAATAGCGGCTCAAGGTTGCCAGGGGTGTGGGGGCTGTGGATAGGAGGGAGATCTTCCCTGTATACCTTTTAAAATACATTTTTAGGTTTTGAACCATGGGCATGTATTACCTATTCAAACATTAATACTTATCTGAGAAGAGACTAATGGCACTTACATGGCCAAGGAACTAAAGACCTATGACCCATCTCACATATAGATCTTCAATAATTGCTTGATGTATTGTATTAATGTGGAATGACTCCAGGGTTAGAGTGTGTGGTGGGTCTGGCTACAGAGGAGAAAGGAAGGTTGAGGGCAAGTGTTACTCATTGTGGATGGGGTAGACTACTTAGAATGACACATCAAAAATGGAAGCTCTAAGTGGGGCCAGATGGTCAATAGGAGAACAGAGTTAGGTGGGATGCCGGTCTGAATTGTGATTAGCATGACACCTGCTTTCAGTAATGGGGGAAAAACCACCATGCCTGATGACATAGGTAGTAATGATAAAGGAGTAACAATAACCGAGAAGAGAGAGAAGTCCCAAGTTATCTTTTGTTGCTGTTGTTAGTGTTTTTGTTTTTGGTGAGGAGGTGGTGGATTTGGAGAATTATTTCTAATCTAAACGAAGGGTTCAGCACAAAGCTAATGAGGGGTGGTATGTACAAAGAATGATGTTAGCCGTCTGAGGAGGGAGGGAGTTACACCAAGGCTGTGACTTGGGAGGTTTAAGGGGAGAATGTTCACACTGCACTTGCAACTCGCTGTAGGAGTCTGAGCCAGTTAGAGGCACAGGGCATTCTGATTCCCATCATCCAGCACGTGGGAGACAAATGTCAGGGCGACAGGGTAATCATTGGTATCAGCTAGGATCTGCTAATGATCCAGGCACTCCCTGGTCCAGAAGGAACCTAGGGTTCTTCACGGGGGGTGGGGGTGGATAGGCAAGACTGTTCCTAGTTGGATAGGCAAAGCCTGCGACTTTGAGAGCTGTGGAGTGTGGCCGAGCCTCCTGGGATGCCCTATACTTAGAGTTTGGTGGAGTAAAACCGCTACCCCAAGGCTGCAGCTCCCTGGGGCCAGCCCTCAGGGAGCAGTGTGTCATCAGCAGGAAGGCACTAATGACCCAAGGCTCCCTGCTCTGGGCTTGGAGGACAGCATTTGGGGACATCCATCTCCTTCCCTCTCACCACACAGTTTAAATCACATTTTCCTCTTTCTGGGTGTCTTGAAGCTTGGTGTGAATATCTAGGAGTGCTTTTGGAGATCCCCTGATGAAAGGTGCAACAGAAGTGCAAGGTATTACTATCAACACTGTAAATATTTTAACCACAAGTGTCACGTGTACACAGAACATAGATGTACATTTCAACTTCTAATATTCCTAAGAGGACTATTTGAAGGTTAAGAACGGCAAGCGTGCCAGAGTGAGAAGAGAAGCCAGTCGTGGAGGAAAAACAGTGAGTTCAGCCAAGGAAGAGACCTCCCTACTCGGCCGCCCTACGGAGGTGGTGACACCCACTCACACAGAGGCTGAAACCAGACAATGTAGGCCCCCGCCCCCTCCACCCCCGCGCCATCTACACACACGTGTCACAACGTATGTAAAAGATGGAGCTAGTCCAGCCCGGCCTTTGTGCAGGAAACATGCTGCTTCTGGGTGTGCTGCTGTCCCATTAACATGCGGGCTCTGGGACATGCCAGCCTGGCAGCCCACTGTCGCAGAGGGAGGGGACCATGGAGGCTTCCTCAGATGGCACCATAGTCTGCCTGTGGTTGACAGGTGCCTGGGTGACACTGGAGCAGACCAGAGCCGGGGGGGGGAGGGAGTGAAGAGAGGGGACGGAGTGATGCGTGTCCAGGTAGAGGTTTTCACCACCCCAGGACCCGGGAATTTTGCTGACAAGGATAACCAGCTGAGCTGGATTTAGAGCAGTTCCTTAATTGCTCTGGAGCAGTAACAGCAGTTAAAAATTAATACTAACTATCAGTTGCGTGTAAATGATGTTCTAGGCACAGTGCTGAAGGCCACCTCTACAATTTCTCATTTAATCTCCAAAACAACCCGGTGAGGTAGCACTGCCACCCACCTTGACAGATGAAGCTCAGGGAGTGTAAATGACTTTGCCAGAGACACTACAGCGAGCGGCGGCGAGAGGGTCTGAATGCAAGAATTTTAACTTCCAAGGCTGTCTAGACTACAATGCTACGTGGCCTCGCCAGCAATTAAAAAGCAGCCATCAGGGCTCTTAACTTTTGTTTTCTTCCTTGTCCTAGACCCGAACACAACGCATCCAGAATGCTACTGTCGGAGATAAAGTAGCCAACTGCTGTCTTCCAGTCATACACCTCTGGTTTTGACCTATGCTTACAAATGGAGGTTATCCAAAAGAAAAGCTACTCTTAAGTCCTGGAGATGTGTACCAAGCTCTGTCTTCTCCACCTGGCCCGTCCAGCTCAGGCATCTGTATCTGGTGCCTGTTTTGGACTCCCTGTCTCTAGTCTCTCTCCTCTCACCAATCTGTACTTCAGACTGTGGACAGAAACAGCTTTGAAAAACATGCCTGTTTGAAAATCTCCAGGGCTCCAGCTGCCTCCAGAATAAAGTCCTTTCCCTGCTGGGCAGCCACTTCCCCAGCCCCTGCCTGCCGCACCCCGACGGTCCAGCCCAAGCCGGATCGCTCTGTGCCCTGAACGCTGAACACAATTCCATGCCTTACTGTTATTATTAGCCCTTGCTAGTCCCTCTCCCTGCAATGGCCTTATCTTACCTTCTTTCTCCGCTGGCAAATGGCTGTACTCCCAAACCCCGTTCAAATGTCACTGCCTCTCCCTCAGCTTCCCAACCCAAAGTAGAATTTATGACGCCGCTCACCTGGCCCCCGTGGCACCTAGTGCACAGGTGTATCATGCTATGAATTATGGTGCGTTCTACACAGCTGGATCCTGTTTCCCATTAATTAGGGCAAGGGCCAAAAAAAAAAAAACGTTTCTTACCATCTTGGTTTCCAGACGCTCTGGTGTGTATGGTGGTACACGCTGTCTTTAGGAGGAACAGAGGCAGTCAGGTGCAAAGGAACTCTGTCCACACAGCACCGCAGGAGGCGGTGAATTCCACCAGTATGTGGGTACAACTGGCTTTAAATTCCTTCCATGAACATTATTACCTCTGACCAACACTGCGAGGTAACAAGGAAACCGAGAGCTTGATCTCATTCCACTGGAAGAGACAAAAGGGGGCAAATAGCAACCCCAAATTTCTACCAGCGCGCCTTTGCTTTTCCCACTTTTAGAGTTTTGTTTTAGTTTTGTAGCCTCTGCTGCGAAAAATATCGTTTTCAAAAAGCGCTGGTTGAGATGGCCTTCTCCTTTTTTACCCCATGCTAAAATACCTGCAGGAACTTCTTCCCAATGGGTGTTCCAGGCTCTATTCTTCTCTTCCTCCATCCACTGGCATATTGCTGCCAGATGAAATTTTTAAAAATACTATTTGAATTATAAAAAGTTCCTATGTAACATTTTAGATACGAAGCATAATTGTTTGATAAATATAACCAACCAACCATCAGCCCTACGAGAACACTAGCGGTCGCTGGCATCCACCTCTATATGCTTCACCCATCTCAACCCCTGACCCAACACCTAATACTTTAAATACCCTGTCTTTAACTTTATGATTCCAAGATTCATCCCTGTGGATATTCTTACCCTGTTTATTTTGTTGTTACATAGTATTCCACTGTGTGGCATACCAGGGTTACTTAGCCCTTCTCCTGCCAACCAACTGGGATCGCTTCCAGTGTTATGGGTAATGTGGCCATGAACATTCTTGGTGCACAAGTGCATTTGTGCATTTCTAGAAGTCAGGTCATAGGGTATGCAGATGTTCAACCTTGTGAAATAATGTTGAAGTTTCTCAAAGGGGCTCTACTAGCCAAATTTTCTCCCAAATTTTCCTGGCTAAAAAATAATTCAATATAACTGCCCCTTGCAAGATAAAATCCAAACCTACTCCTCCATGCCAGTTAGTCTGGCCCCAACCTAAATGTCACAGGTTTTCTCATATAGCCTCCCAAGGACCTCCCACTCCTGTTGGGCAGATCTGTTCTTGGATATAGAACACACCTTACTCATGTTCAATAGTGAAGCCTTGTTCTTCATTTCTAGTCTACAAGTTCCCCCTCCCCACTCTTGCTCTGGGTTCTCCTTCCTCTATGAGGTCTGCCTTGATTACACCTGCCCACAAAGCTCTCTCACCCCAACCCCTAAAATACCTATTTTCTGCACCAGTCACTTGACATCGGTCTTCACCCCCACCCACATCTTAGGATACTGAGTTTCATCCTGCCTTGTTGGAAAAATAGACGTTCTAACTAGGATGTGTAATCAGACTTGAGAACTCCACATTTCCAATTTTAGTATTTGGGACTTCCTCACCACTCTCTTGACAATGGAATTGCTTTCTTGGCAGCCAGGAGATAGATCAATTTTTGGTTTGATGTTTTCCCACATAACTTTTTTTTAGGTTTTATTTATTTATAACTTTTTTTTTTAACGTTTATTTATTTTTGAGACAGAGAGAGACAGAGCATGAATGGGGGAGGGGCAGAGAGAGAGGGAGACACAGAATCCGAAGCAGGCTCCAGGCTCTGAGCCATCAGCCCAGAGCCCAATGCAGGGCTCGAACTCACAGACCGTAAGATTGTGACCTGAGCTGAAGTCGGACACTTAACTGACTGAGCCACCCAGGCGCCCCTATTTATTTATTTTTAATTTTTTTAAAGTTTATTTATTTTGAGAGAGAGAGGGGGAGAGTGCACGCACTAATGGGGGAGGGGTAGAGAGGAGAGACAGAATCCTAAGCAGGCTCCATGCCATCAGCACAGAACCTACAAACCACAAGATTATGACCCGAGCTGAGATCAAGAGTCAGACGCTTAACTGCACCACCCAGACACCCCTTAGGTTTTATTTATGTAAGCAACCTCTACGCCCAGTATGGGGCTTGAACTCACAACCAGGAGATCAAGAGTTGCGCACTCCTCCAAACGAGCCAGTCAGGTGCCCCAGAAAAATTACTTTCAACTCAATCATATTTTCAGATTTGCATCCGTCTCTGAAACACGTCCATTTTCATCATGATTGTAAATGGGAAATAATTAAACAACCTTTTCTCTTCCAATCATTCTCTTTTGATCAAGTTGCTGCCCGCCTTCCTAAAAGACACTACAGTGTATACAATTTGAGGCAGAAACAAACTATATTAGCTTCCAATAAAAAAATATAATTCAATTTATTAGTATGAAATAGATAATTTATTGTGTTTGTGACCCAAGTACATGATTCTCAAATATTAGCCTAATTGTACAATCATTTAGTAAAACTGATATTTATTAGACTCCGAGAAAAGCAGGAAGGCACTTTCTCTTTTTGGTGTTCAGATACTATATTTAAGATACTGCTTAATTGGACATTTCTTTGATGGCATTTATTCTGCTTCTCTTTTGTCCGATTCCTCTTCCTCAAACTCGATTAAAGGAGCATGTCTGTTGGCCTGAGAACCTTCTTTGTAGAACACTTTCTTGATTGTGCCGTCCTTTGGGGCCTTTATGGTAAGCTACAGGGACACAAGACACGACCGTGGCTGTAATACTAATGAAGACTGAGCACACAGTAAGGCAACAGAGACGAAAGTGAAAAATAAAGCCAATTGTTTTGAGGTTTCTCAAGCATGGCACCCAAAGGAAATAACATTTTTATGGTGTGCTTTGCAGTTGTGAGGAGTCACTACTTTGACGTACCTGTAACACCTGCGAGGTCGCTAATCAGGAAGCTCTAGTCTAGCTGGTAATTCTCAACAAGTTTCACAGTAGAGTCTCACCCGGGAAGCTGTTAAAAACTGACGATCCTTGGGCCCCACTCCAGGAGATCCCAATTCAACCAGTCTGGGGAAGTAGTTTTTCAAAGCTCTCCCCCTCAGATGACGGTAACATGTGGTCCGGCTGAGAACTACTGGCCTACAATTTCTAAAGACCTAAAATAGTTAATCTAGTTTGATTGAGGTTTTCACTTTGATACTGATGCTTGGCATCCTAAGTTTGGCCTTAGAAAATACCAACGGTTAACAGTCAACTGGCTAACTGCCCGAATTTAAGGAATTAACAATTTCTTTGATTTTAGCATCAGAACTGACAGGTGCAGTTTCACCAAATTAAAATGAAAATATATTTAAGGGGAGGATGGTTTTAGTTTTGTTTCCTGCAGTTAATGTTTCATCAATCCATGGCTCTTAATATTTAAAATGGGTATTAGCTTACAAAATAAGGCAAAAGAACAATTAGATCTGATAGTTCCCTAAGTTTAATTGGAAAGTGAACTTATGGTTTCATTACCTCCATTTTCATGGCAATCATAACCATTAGAGAATCTCCAGCTTTTACTTTGTCTCCGACTTTCACAAATACCTAGAGATTAAGAGTGACAGGTTAATATTTAAAAACACAGAGGTTCCGGGGTGCCTGGGTGGCTCAGTCAGTTAAGCGTCCGACTTGGGCTCAGGTCATGATCTCGCGGTTCGTGAGCTTGAGTGCCACATTGGGCTCTGTGCTGACAGCTCGGAGTCTGGAGCCTGCTTCGGATTCTGTGACTCCCTCGCTCTCTGCCCCTCCCCCGCTCATGCTCTGTCTCTGTCTCTCAAAAATAAATAAACAATAAAAAAATTTTTTTAAACACAGAGGTCCCTCGTGGTCCACAGAGGTGGTATATAAATGTACACAGTAGAAGTATGGGTCTGTCTGGTTGTCTTATCTGTCAAAGACAGGTGTACAGGTGCAAATCAGAGACCTACAGATCAATCTTGCACTGCTGGCCCTCTTGTCAGTGGGGAGCACTGCTTAGCTCCTTCTCCCCAACCCCAAACCATCTAGTTTTCCCTGAATCAGATGAATATGCTTTATATATTTCAAGGTCCTTTTGTGTTTTCATAAATGTACAGACAAGACATACCACCAACAGGGGAAGAACCAATGCACTTAAATGTCATGGGCAGGGTAGTGGGGCATGCCTGGTTTTCTAGATTTTATAGGTAGTCTAGGATAGTGCTCCAAGTTTTGAGTGCCCTGTGTGGTAAATGTATAGACGGTCTTCATGTGAAAGAATTAAATTATTGGCAACCTTGGGGGGGAAAAAAAACAAACCTTTATTTTCCATTTTTCAGGTATAAGTGAACTCATATATCCCATATGGTCTCACTGTCTTCTTAGTTAACATGGTTATCAAGGAGTTTTTAGAAACATCACACAGTGGAATTAGGTTCCACAGTCAATGTGTAGAGCCAAAATTGTGAAAAATGAGAAACACCTCTGAAAGCCCCCAAATCACCCAATGCTGGGTGATGCTGTAACAGTGTTTGATGAAATCAATGGTCTAGGGGGCGGCTATAGGGAAAATGTGCATTTTTCCCCTATAGATGTTCAGAGATGCCTACATTTTGGAATGTACATGGAAAGTGAGATTGAGTGAGTTAAAGGCAGATCAAAGTCTTTGAGCTCATACTCCCTCTGGGACAAACATGTGCAGAGGGGAACAGGGGGTGCAATCACTTTCACTACTTAAATAGTTATTTCCTCCTTCTTCTTTTTAGGTACCAACAATATAGAGTTGAATTTTTATGACTTGGATGCATTTAAAGGAACTCTACTATATTCAAGTGTATATATAAAAAAGACACTACTAATCTACCACCATTTGAAGTTACTTCAGCATGGATCTTAATTCTGAATATATACAGCATTCAACACCAAACCTCGTTGTTCTTCATCAGTACCAGCCTTTCAAATTTTATTTTAACACACATGTAGTTATGTACATTGGAAAAAAAATGTTATTTAATGATAAATTGTTTGTGTTAAATTTGACATTAAAAAATAGCCCTTTTGGGTAATGCTTGGTGAATGCTCCATTTTAATCATAAAAAGACAAATTTAGATTATTTATACTTTGATGGAAATTTCCACTTTCAAAAATAACAGTATCATAAATTAGGTAAACGGGTATTTTCATTGAAGACTGAACATAGAAAATCAATCTATCACATAGTCTCTTGTTTTAAGACTTTCCTTCCTTCCTGCCTGCCTGCCTGCCTGCCTGCTTTTATAGAGTGAGAGAACAGGAGAGGTGCAGAGGAAGAGGGCCACACTCAGCATGGAGCCTGATGCGGGGGCTCGATCTCATGACATGACCTGAGGTGAAATCAAGAGTCAGATGCTTAACCAACTGAGCCACCCAGGAGCCCTGAGATTTTATTTTATTTTTTAAAAATGTTTATTTATTTATTTTGAGGTGGGGGGGAGAAGAGAGAGAGAGATAAAGAGAGAGAAAGAGGGAGGGAGAGGGAGAGAGAGAGAGAGAGAAAGAGAGAGAGAGAGAGAGAGAGAGAGAGAGAGAGAGAATCCTGGGCAGGCTGAATGCTATCAGTGCAGACCCTGATGCCAGGCTTGATCCCATGAACCATGAGATCATGACCTGAGCCCAAATCAAGAGTCAGAGGCTTAAGAGACTGAGCCACCCAGGTGCCCCTAAAGATTTTATTTTTAAGTAATCTCTATACCCAACACAGGGCTTGAACTTACAACCCCAAGATCAAGAGTCACATGCTCTACCGACTAAGCCAGCCGGGTGTCCCAGTCTCTTGTTTTCTTCAAGAGGATACTTCCCAATGAGAGAGATTGGAGAGAGAAAAATAATATATATGACTAAGTTCAATGGAGATATTTACTGGGCCTTACTGAACATCATTCTGTATACATTCACATGATTACCTTTTCAATGGTACCCGTCATAGGAGCTATGGCACCTTCCTGAGTTCCACCTGAGCTCATTGAAGACAAGTATTTGGGGACTGGAATGTCAATCTGAGTACTTCCCGTCTGTAAACAGAAAACAAACTGGAACTGAAATCAAGTTCAAATCGCTGTAGTTTTGAATCACTGTTTCAAATCACTGTACCCTGAGGTAATGACTGTTTCCAAGCTATTTGTTAAATCTTTAATACCAGGGTTCTAATCTAGCTTTGTGACCTTAAGCAATTACTAAACTCCTCTCAGTCTTGGTTTCCCATTATAAAGGAGTATTGGCATCCTGCCTCACAACAGGATTAAAGGAATTAATGTACATAACTGTTGCTAAAAAATAGCCACTGATAGCCATTTTGAGTAGCATCTCCACTATCAAGTGTTTAGACTAAGCCAGAAACTGTTCTTAACAGTTTTATACGTGTGTGTGTGTGTGTGTGTGTGTGTGTGTGTGTAGTCATCAAAACAAGTTTATGAGGTAGGGAGGTACTGTTATTATTCCTGTTTATAGATGGGGGAACTGAAGTCAGGGAGTTTAACTTGCCATAGGTCACACAGCTGCTCAGAGGTAGAGCCAAGATTTGAACCAAAGCAGCTTCACATTCCAGAACTCCCGCTCATCACCACTCCACCAAACTGCCTCCACCACCATATTGTTCCGGCAGTAACTATGGAAAGGAATGCCTAGTAAAGTGAAATCATCCTTGATTCTGTATACAGTAGTTTAATTACTGGAATATAAAGGACTATGATCTATAAGGTGTTTTTCAAATGTGAGAAGACTCTGAAGAGGACACAGTGTATTTGATAATGCATTTTCTTTTCTGCCCGTGCAGAAACTATGGGCTCATCAGGTAGCAGGCCCGTGAGAGCAATGAGTCAGGAAATAAGCTCCTGACCAAAGATATGCCAAGTCTGTCTCGATCATCAACCATCCTTTGACTGCCAAGACACTACCCCTTCTGACTGCCCCCATCCCCACAAGAAACATCCAGTTCATAGACTCGCTCTCAGGGGTCACCTCCTCCCAAATCCCCAGAATTCCAAGTGCCAGGAGGATGGGCAAAGTATTCAGGCATCAAATCTCAGAGAGAAGATTGCCCAATGGGCAGTGAGATACTCTCTGACAATAAGGATGTAAGGGCATGTTTCAGAATTAAAGGCAGAAAATGGCATGTGTCTATCAGGGAGAACATGTGTGGACAAAAGAACTAGGGAAGGCAGAAATGTGGCAAAGAAACAGAGTGGAGAAGGAAACACAGAGAAAAGGTCATGGCATGGAAGGAAGCAAGGTCTTTCTAATCTTTTAGTGAGATGCCTCAGGTCAAGCAATTTTCTCCCAAACCTCAACAGTGTTATTATAAAAAAGGGACATTACCATGGAAAATAGGTAAATAGTGTTTTCCAGGATAATTAGCTTAGTTTTACTAGCAACTCCATTAACAAAACATTTCAGGTAAGTGCAGTCTCCCTCATTACAAAGATCACCAAGGACTTGGAAAGTTTTATCTTGAACCTGAAAAAAAATAACAACAAAAACAGAAAAATAAGATTCTTAAAAATAAATAACCCTACAGAATTAATAAAATCAGAATCAATTCTTTACTATTAACAGTTTCAAAAGGTAACAGGTGAAATATTTTTTTTAAAAAGCCCTGTAGGAACTTTGCCCCTAAGATTCATAAACAAAGTACTCTACATAGAAATAGCAGTTAAGGTAATTAAAAGAAAAAAAAAAAAACCCAGAGAACATATCTATAGTGCCATAATGCTACAGATAAATGTTCATTTAAGAATAACAATAAAAATGTGAAATAGAAATACAAATCAAATTAAGTAAAATTATCAAAATTCGGTTGACTATATTACATGTTAAGTATTCATTTCTGAGTAGCTGAGGTCAAATTTGGTTTTACTATGCCAATGTCAGTAAAGAAAAAGGCCAGAACCACCTAATTAGATGGTGTATCTTTTATCTCCCCAAGATGTAGATAAAATTTATGGGTTTGAGTTATGAGTTAAGAAGATTAACTAGCTGGAGACAGCCACAATTTTTGCCCTTGAGGAGAGAGTGCCAAGAAACAGACTTCACGCTTGATCTTTCAAGGAAGCTGACAAAAGGACATGAAACCTTTCTGTTTTAAAAAATGTTTTCTCACATACACACCCAAGAAAAAAAAATTCCTTCACACACAGGAAATCCATTTAAATCTTCTCTATTTTTCATTTCAATTCCCATGAGGTTACTGTGAAAGTCCTGTGGCTATTCTTTTCAAATATACGATATAGGCTAAGGTGAAATAGGTTACAGTGCAGTATTTATATGCTGCTTCTCATCTATCCTAAGTTAAATATGACATTTTACTGTGCTCTGTAACCTACTAAAACAGCCATGTGAATGTTTGTGAAATTCTCAGGACATAAAGGTTAGATGGGGAACAGTTTTGTTTAAAGATTTACACAAGCACATTCTAAATTTGTGAAATGTAGTAGTTCAATCTGGAGTTAACTTTACCAAGGGATATGAAGCATTCCCCAAACCAGAGGTACGAGTCTCAGTTACAACTCTCATATACTAAAATACGTTGACTCCCTAGTTTTTCTGAATCTCAGTTTAAGAAATTGGTGTCTCAGGGGCACCTGGGTGGCTCAGTCGGTTAAGCATCCGACTTCAGCTCAGGTCATGATCTCGCAGTTCATGAGTTTGAGCCCTGCATCGGGCTCTGTGTTGACAGTGCAGAGCCTGGAGCCTGCTTTGGATTCTGTGTCTCCTTCTCCCTCTACCCCTTGCCCACTCACACTCTGTTTCTCTCTCTCTCAAAAATAAATAAGCTTTAAAAAGAAAGAAAAAGAAAATGGTATCTCATAGTATTGGCAGATCCAAAGTATCCTCGATCAATCAATTTTGTTGGACTTAACGTCGCTTGGCTCATATTACAAATGATTTATTCTAGTCTCTGATTTTGTACTTTAATACATAGGAATTTGGTTGAGTTCTCACATTGTTTTTTTAACCCTTTCAGCATTTCATTTTGTCAGTGTAATGGATTCTTTTCATTGAGGGCTATCATAAACATTTTGACTAGAGATTCTCAAATTATGACCTGTGGATCTCTTGGGGTCCCCAAGACCCTTCTTGGGGTCCACAATATCAAACTACTTCATAATAATACTAATGGTATTTGCCTTTTTAGAAAATTCTCATTCTCTCATGAATAAACAGTGGGATTTTCTAGAGACTGCAGGACATGTGATGTTACTCTGATAGCTAATGAACGTGTGCTTGTGTAATCTTAGGTTATAAATTTTCTCAGTTTATCCTACAACTCAACAACAACAAAAAACCAACCTGATTGTAAAAAGGCAAAAGACATGAATAGACATTTCTCCAAAGATGATATGGACAATTAGCATATGAAAAGATGCTCAACATCATTATTCATTATGGAAATGCAAATCAAAACCACAGTGAGATAACATTTCACACCCATTAGGATGGCTGTTAAAAAAAAGAAAAAAAAAAAAACACCCAGAAAGTAAATGTTGATGAGGATGTGGAGAAAAGGAAACCCCCCAATACTGTTGGTAGGAATGTAAAATGGTGCAGCCCCTACAGAAAACAGTACGGTAGTTCCTCAAATAATTAAAAATAGAACATGAACATACAAACCAGCAATTCTGTTTGTGGGTGTATGTCCCAAAGGATTGAAAACAGGGTCTCAAAGAGATATTTGTCCCCATGTACATAGAAGCATTATTCATAATAGGCAAAAGGTGGAAGCAACCAAGTCTCCATCAAGAGACGAACAAATAAACGAAGTGCGATATACAGAGGCAATGCAGTATCATTCCACTTTAAAAAGGAAGGAAACTTGGACATAAACTATGGCATAGAAGAACCTTAAAGACATTATGCTAAGTGAAATATCCAATCACAAAAGGACAAATGTTGAGTGATTTCATTTATATGAAGTACTTAAAGTAGTCGAATTCATAGACACAGAGAGCCCACTGGTTTTTGCCAGAGGCTGAGGGGGGAGTGGGCGGGGAAGGGGGCACATGGAGTGTTACTGTTTAAATGGGTACAGAGTTGCAGTTTTGCAAGAGGAAAAAAGAGATGGCAGGTGGTGGTGGTTGTACAACAATGTGATGGTATTTACACTCAAAAACGTTTAAAATGGTATATTTTACGTTATGTATACTTTTGTAAAATATATATTAAAAATAACAGTAAGAAAAATATGCTCAGTTAAATTTTCTAAATGGTAAGTATTAATACATGTAATTAACACAAACAAAAGCTCTTTGAGGAGTCTCAGTAATTTGTAAGGGTATCCATGGATTTTGAGACCAAAAAGTTTGTGAATGGCTGCTTTAGATGTGAATACATGCACATACTTCAGGAATTCGTTAGCTGTCTAATTCAATGTTATTTTTTTAAAACAGGTTTTCATACTTAGGGGAACCACAGCCAAACTGAGGAAACAATCAGAAAGTGTAGAGGAGGTAATTTCCCCAAATTGGTCTGAAATAAAAACACATGACATTCTCCTAACTATAGTCCAATGGCTTGGGAGAAACCAGAGTGTGAAAAAAGACCCTCCTCTGTATGAGAGAGATCAGAATTAGCTTTAAACTGTACAAAGAAAACCAGTAAGGCTTACCTGCATGCTATATGACCCATCGAGGTTATATGTGACAGCTATGGCTACATCTTTATGAAAAAGGGGGGAAAATTGAAGAAAAATTAGAAGACAATCATAGACGGGGATTCTAAAAATCTCTTTCAACCTAAAGATAACCAGCTTTTAGGGATACCAACATCTTTTAACTCCCTGACAAGATTTTTAAAAATCTATAGGTAAGTTCTAATAAAAGTGAATTTCAAACTTTTGTTTCTTAAAAAATGGACTTTTAGCAGACTTTTAACTATAGAGAACTCATGGTTACCAGAGGGGAGGTGGATGGGGGGGATGGGTGAAACAGATGAAGGAGATTAAGAGTGTACTTATCTTGATGAGCACTGGGTAATATATGGAATTGCTGGATCACTATATCGTACACCTGAAACTAATAAAACACTGTACGTTAACTATACTAGATTAAAAATTTTTTAAAGAGGGAGTTTTAGCTCTTTTAATGTTGTAGGATATTTTAGATATTTTTCTCTAAACAAGGAAAGTTAAAGTGTTAAAATAGGAAATGCAATGAATTGGGAGAGAGAAATTCTCATTTAAGAGCCAAATTTGCCATCTGTGGTGTGATCACCTCTGTGATCTTGACTGTCCTTTAAAATCTGAGTCCTGATATTCTGCCCCATTCTGACCTGTTAAATGGGTATGAGAATGTAACAGTGATTAAATAAATGTGAAACTGCTTTGTAAACTGTAACCGACCATATAAATATAATATACAATACATCTCATATTATTTTGTGGACACAGAATTGGTTACGGACTTTCCTAGGAGATGGAAATCAAAAGCTCTGTGGTGCAGAGAATGCAGACCAAAGTCACTTCATCGACTCCTGATACTTTAACCACCATTTTGATGCTGCCAGCTCACATCTATTTCCAGCCCTGACCTTCCTTCTCCAGAACTCTGATTAGTCATTCCCAGCTGGATGCTCTATCGGCACCTTAAAGTGAACATGGTAGGTCCAATAAATCAAATCATGTCCCCACTCTGCCTGCATTCCCTCCCGTCCTGGGAGCTCCATGACTGGCACTAGTATTCTCCTGGTCATCCAGATTTAAAACCTGTCATCCTTACCTTCTCCTTTGCTTTCCACATGCAATAGCCACTACAAAGCTGCCACATCCTTCCCTACCTGTACTGTTCATTTCTTCCTTTCGTTCCCATCACTCAACCCTGATTCAGGCTGATGGCCAGAGGCCTGGCTGACTCTGAGGTCTTCTCGGAACTTTTTGCTTCCTGTCTCAGCCCTTCCAGCTGATGCTGCCTAGCATGTCTCCTCTATATTCAAAATACTTGGCCTGGTACTGAAGGCCCTGAACTCAGTCGTATTTCCCACCCTTCTTCTACACAGCCCTATATTACAACGAAATGGGAACATGGGCCAATTAATATTCTCCATATGTGCCTCTAGCCTTCGCCCCACTGTGCCTCTTTGCTCCACTCCCCCTTCACTGTGTCACCAGTCCCAGCCACCCCAACTGAAACCTTGCCCCTTGTTGACATCATGCTCATTCGTGGTCTTTGGGAAAAGTCTATGTGGAATGAAGTTGCTCTTCTCTGAACATTTAGACAGACTTCTGCATATAGAACACCATTATGATTCTTTCCTCATCCAGTTTTATGATGGAATAATTTTTCTCTTTATCCGTTTTTTTAAAAATTGCAAAAATAAAACTTCACAAAAGTCAAATACTGAAGTACATCAAGCAAAATGTGAAAGTCCTCTCTATTGCCCAGATATAACTACTATTGAACTCTTTAACACGTGAGCACCTTCAAGTTTTTTAAAATGCACAAACTAGTATTTTTCTTTTATAAAAATAACATATTCTTCTTTTTTTTAACGTTTATTTATTTTTGAGACAGAGAGAGACAGAGCATGAACGGGGGAGGGGCAGAGAGAGAGGAAGACACAGAATCGGAAGTAGGCTCTAGGCTCTGAGCCATCAGCCCAGAGCCCGACACGGGGCTCGAACTTACGGACCGTGAGATCGTGACCTGAGCTGAAGTCGGACACTTAACCGACTGAGCCACCTAAAAATAACATATTCTTATACATACTGTTCTGCAACCAACTTTTAAAAATTTATTTACTTTTCCAACCTTTTTTTAATTAACATGTGACATACATATCCACTTTGTCTTTCAATAGTAGCAAGTTTAATGATGATGATGATAATGACGGCAACTAATGTTTATTGACCACTTGCTATGTGACCTACAATGAGCTTTTGATGTGTTGTCTTATTTAATATCCACAACAACCCAAGGAAGTAATTACCACTACCATTCCCATTTATGGGTGAGGACACTTGATGCTTAGAGAGAGTGTGTCACTTGCCCAAGGGTCACAGACAACAGAGGAGCCAGAATTCAAACCCATAACAGTCTAACTCAAGGGTCTGCATTATGAATCACTGCACCATCTATCTTCCCAACATACTCACTTCTCCTTTGCCAGATGGTAAATTCCTTAAGGAAGAAAAGTAGGAACAAACACATCTTTTTTTTCTCTTCTTCACATTACTCAGAACATCTATTTTTTCAGAAACTTTGTAATGAACATATAAGTAAATGAAACTTCTCCACCCAAGTCTTGTCAATATCTTTCAATCCTTCTTAAGAGAAAATGCATCCACATACACCAGATTAGGTTTTTTTTTGATTTATGAAAATGAAAAGTATTTAGCTGACATGAATGCCAATAGAATCACAGTAAACACATTGCCAGGAAAAGTCTTTTTAAGAACATTTTAAAAATTTTGAATTATAATTGACATAATATTAAACTAGTTTTGCATATACAACATAGTGATTCAGCAATGATATCGATTATGAAATGCTTACCATGATAAGTGTATCACAGTATTATTGACTATATTCCCCATCATGTACTTTTCATTCCTATGACTTACTTGTTTTATAACTGGAAGTTTGTACCTCTTAATCCCCCCACCATTTCATTCGCCCCCACCTCTTTGGGCAACCACTAGTTTGTTCTCTATATTTATGAGTCTGTTTCTCTCTTTGTTATTTGTTTATTCACTTGCTTTGTTTTTTAGATTCCACATATAAGTGAAATCACATGGTATTTGTCTTTCTCTGGCTTATTTCACTTAGTATAATACCATTTAGGTCCATCTATGTTATCACAAATGACAAGATTTTCATTCTTATGGCTGAGTAATATTTCATTGTGTATATATACCACATCTTCTTTATCTATTCATCTATCGATAACCTGCAGTTAATATCATACTCAATGATAAAAAGCTGAAAGTTTTCCCCCTAAGGTCAGGAATAAGACAAGGATGTCCACTCTCACCACTTTTATTCAATACAGTACTGGAAGTCCTAGCCACAGCAATCAGACAAAAAAATAAATAAAAGGTATTCAACTGATAAGGAAGAAGTAAAACTGTCATTATTTGCAGATAATATGATACTATATATTGAAAATCCTAAAAACTCTCCCAAAAAACTATTAGATCTAATAAGTAAATTCAGGAAGTTGCAAGATACAAAATCAACACACAAAAGTCTGAATTTTTTTTAAGTTTTATTTATTTATTTTGAGAGAGAGAGAATGAGAGAGAGAGTGAGCACATAAGCAGGGGAGGGGCAGAGAGAGAATCCCAATCAGGCTCCCTGCTGTCAGCACGGAGCTCGATGAGGGGCTCAAACTCATGAACTGTGAGATCATGACTTGAGCCAAAATCAACAGTCGGTGGCTTAACCGACTGAGCCACCCAGGCACCCCTTACTGCATTTCTATTCACTAATAATAAAATAGCAGAAAGGTAAATAAAGAAAACAATCCCATTTACAACTACATCAAAGAGAATAAATTCTTTCATATATTATAGGGCAACTGACCTTATTCCTCCCTCAGTTATCTCTAGACCTCCACAAGAGAACCTTAAACATCCTCTTACCAATTTTTTAAATTAATTAATTTCAAGTCAGCTCTATGCCCAACATGAGGCTTGAACTCATGACCCCAAGATCAAGTCACATGCTCTACTCACTGAACCAATCAGGTATCCCATCCTCTTAATGTATTTAATAAGGTATGGAAGTTTAGCATGGTGCAGTGTTAGATAAGTGCATACACCCTGGAGTATGGGTTTGAATTCTGTTCCACCAATTACTTTTGTTAGGATTTTAAGAAAATTATTAATCTCTCTAAACTTTGGTTCCCCATTTATAAAGTTGACACTAATAACAACACCAATTTCATTGGCTCGTTCTGAAAATGGAAATTAAATAATCCATGGAAAGAACTTAATAGCTGGCATATACCAAAAGCTCAATAAATCTTAGCTATTATTGTTACTACTGAGGGTAGGGCAGGATTCTGTGAAGCATGGCCACTAGCAACCAAGTAAGAATATTTTTCAAGCCTTAAATATTTAAAATACTTGATAATTCTCACTGAGATCATTAAGAATTAGTTCTACTTTAGATTCATAAATGCTTCTGGCTTCTTAAGACTTCCTGTTTGGTGTACTCACTTATTCAATCATGGTTACTGTTAATTAGCATTTATTAGAGACCCACCAGAACATTTCTGAAAATTATTACATTCAGGCCTGGGTTATCGTTGAAAAATAACTACCAAAAGGATGTAGTGAACAGCGATCATGTTGGTTTTCAATAATGTATTTATTTTTTAATTAAAAAATTTAAAAATTTCCAAGAAATCCAGCATAGTTCAAAACACTGCTAAGTGCTTCAGTGAAGATCCATACCAAATAACACAGTCGGCTCATCTGAATTTTAATCACCAGTGTGATTTTCTGTTTAATTTAGGTTGAAGAGGTCAATGAAACTTTACTGCTGCTGATACTTACATTCAGTATATACGAGTCTAGAGTAAGATAATCCCAGATTTTGTAGGGTTTGGTTTTTAGGATGAAATGAATAAACACACTAGTATAAAATGGGTATTAGTAGATACTAGTGGATGTTTGCAAACTTTCTTTCCATGTACTCAGTGCATGGAAAGTAATGCCCATCTAGGTTCATGATGAAAAAATATCTCGAGCTTTAATCCAACCAACTTAGATGAAAAGGGGATTTGCTAAAAACTGAGTGCATATCTACACAGAGTTGAGATAAAGAAGATTCTACTTTGTCTGGGGGTGGGGGGAGGGGGTTCCCATGAGCGGCAAGAAGATTCTGTTTTACCTGCTGGGTACATTTTTATAATGGAGCATTCACAGTTTAATGACACCTCACATTCAAGGTTAACTAGCTCTCTCGGCTCTGACTCTGCACCCATCCTGTTTCCTATGCAAACTGTCCAGCAGCAGAAGGGATGCTGCTATCATGGGATTCTGATCCCTCTGGTATGTTGTTCCAGCCACAAATTTATAAAAAATTTAAAATTTTAGATGTTAGCCTCTCCTGGCTTCAATTACAATAAATCAGTCCCACCCTCAGCCTACTCAAATTAGTTTGCAGTCAAAAATCAATTTTCCACTGGAAAAGTAAAAATAGCACAGGAGTCAAGGTCAGAAAGGCTGGATGTCAATCTCACTAGCCTTGAGTAAGTTCCTTCACCTTCTCTGCCTGTTTCATCAGCCATACATGGGTATGATAGGGATTCCCCCTTAATTAAATTATAGTGAAGATAAAAATTTACATGTGATCAGGTACTTAATAAATCATAGCTTCGTAGTAACCCTCTTCCACCTGAAACAATGCCTGAGTGGTGGGTAATCCTCCCTACTGGAGTAGTTTTGGATATTGTTTTTCTTATTTAAAAGTAGTACATTCTTGCTGAAGAAAAACTGCAAAGCAAAGAGAACAAAGAAGGATGATGGGGGTGGGGATGGAGGGAGGGAAATCCCCTTAAATCCTGCTACCCAATGGTAACCTCACTAACATCGTGGCATATTTCATTTCAGTCATTTTGCTAAGTATATTTGATGGCATATTTTTCAAATATTTACAAAACACAGAAAAAGTATAAAGAAGAAAAATAGCACTAATGTACCACCTGAGCCAATCAATTCTAGTACTCCTTCCAATGGTTAGGCTAGGGAGCTTAAAAAATGTAATTGACCGATCATGTCTGGGCTGAATTCTTTTTTCTCCAGATAAGTGATATATTTCTATAAAGCACATTTCTCTTTTAATAAAACATTACTTACTCTTTTCACCATCCCTGAGAGTTATGTTTCTGGTGTAACAGGTATTCAGTCTTCTTCCACTGCTGGATGCAAAAGGGGAGTACCGATCTAGAAAAAAAATTAAAATTCAACAACAAATTTACAAACACCAAGCCTGACTTCATACCTTTCAAAAGAAAACATAAAACACCTGTCCTACACTGGCAGCTCAAATGTGTCTTCTTTGTTCTTCTCATTGCTCTAAATTTAAATTAGATACTTTAATTTACATCTCAGAAAAGGTTATATGAAAAATTCCAGCTTGGCTAAAATCAGAGTATTTGCAGCCCAAGCTCTCTTCCTCTGGGGGCACAAGCCGCACAGTGGTCTCCCCTTCTTGGGCAAATGCGTTCCAGGTCACCAAAATCTCCACCACTCACACTCTTCTTTTCACTTAGCCTCTTTGTGCGTCACTCGTCCTGCCCACAGGCGTGTCTGTCGGACAATATCCAGGAGCTACGGCATAGCTGAACTGAAGCAATTTATTCTGAAGTTCATGTCTGTGCCAGTATACATTATAAAAAGGAAGGAGAGAGTAAGAGGATGCTTGATTGTAACAATGCTATATTCAGGCTTAGGAACACTGTATGGGCATATTTGGAGGCATCTCATTTAGAATTGTAAAAGGACAAAATCAGAATAGAGCACACATCTCCTAAAGATGTAGTTATATATTTTAAGCTCTCAATATAACTTTCTTGAATGAATCTAGAAATTAAAGATCCTAATAAAAAAATCCTATAATAATATAATAATCCTAAAAATAATGAAGAGATAAATGGATCAATTTTTCTTTTTTCCTGTTTGCTCCAAAGCTCAGAGTTAGCCTAAAGTATATACTTTGGAGCAAGTTTGGGAGAGTTCAGATTTTGCTTATCTTATGTTTTGCATTCTTTCAGATTAGCAATCTATTTCATTTTTTAAGTTTATTTATTTTGAGAGACAGAGAGAGTAGAGGAAGGGCAGAGAGAGAGGGAGAGAGAGAATCCCAGGCAGGCTCTGCGCTGTCAGTGCAGGGCCCAGTGCGGGGCTTGAACCCATGAACTGTGAGATCATGACCTGAGCCAAAACCAAGAGTCAGACACTTAACTGACTGAGCCACCCTGTGTCCCCAGATTTTGCTCAATTTAGAGGGAAGAACATTTTAATGGAGAACTGACTGAAACTGTAATAAGCTAATGAGTTTTCATTATGAATTTCTAGCTTCCTGAGGTGTTAGGGAGAGGTTGGGCAACAACTCAGTGGGGAAGCTGAAGCAGAGATGTGTGCGCGTGGCAACCAGGATGAATCTCTGCCATTTTCCTTCCCATGTTTAGATCCTCTGATTGGAGGAAGTGCCTAGGTCTCTAGTTAGACAGAAATTTGATCACAGAATGGAAAAGGAGAGGAGGAAATAACTCAACAATAAATTAACAGGTTATGAGAGTCCCCAGTGCTCTGTGTTCAGTCCCCAGGACCAAGAAGTTGCGGTAGGTACAACGATACAATAAGTAGGCCCTTGAGAAGCAGCGAATTAAAAAAGCTTTGGAAGGGGTCAGCACAGGGTACAGGAAGGACCAGCGTTTGGTTGAAAAAAGAGCCCCAGCTCAACACTATTAGGCAATTAGTTAAGTTACATTTAATGGATTAAAAAAGTGTTTATGGATGCATCCATGATACGTGAATCTACTTCATACTAAAAAACCACTTAGCAGAGGACAGTGTCAACCACTGAGAGAAGAAAAGGGACACAAAAGTGTCATAAAGAAAGAAAAGCACCTCCGATGATTATTTATAAAATCCTGACAAGCAGAGGAA